>NW_027139256.1:0-41838 GCF_035084215.1 Heptranchias perlo
TGGTGTTCAGAGAGATTTGGGTGTCCTCGTACAAGAAACACAAAAAGTTAGCGTGTAGGTACTGCAAGCAATTATGAAGGCAAATGGCATGTGGCCTTTATTGCAAGGGGGTTGGAGTACAAGAGTAAGGAAGTCTTACTACAATTGTACGGGGCTTTGGTGAGACCTCACCTGGAGTACTGTGTACAGTTTTGGTCTCCTTATCTAAGGAAGGATATATTTGCCTTAGAGGCGGTGCAACGAAGGTTCACTAGATTAATTCCTGGGATGAGAGGGTTGTCCTATGAGGAGAGATTGAGTAGAATGGGCCGATACTCTCTGGAGTTTAGAAGAATGAGAGGTGATCTCATTGAAACATATCAGATTCTGAGGGGGTTTGACAGGGTAGATGCTGAGAGGCTGTTTCCCCCTGGCTGGAGAGTCTAGAACTAGGGGGCATAGTCTCAGGATAAGGGGTCGGCCATTCAAGACTGAGAAGAGGAGGAATTTCTTCACTCAGAGGGTTGCGAATCTTTGGAATTCTCTACCCCAGAGGGCTGTGGACGCTCAGTCGTTGAATATATCCAAGGCTGAGATCGATAGATTTTCGGGGGAATCGCGGGATACGGGGATCGGGCGGGAAAGTGGAGTTGAGGTCGAAGATCGGCCGTGATCTGATTGAACGGCGGAGCAGGCTCGAGAGGGGCCGAATGGCCTCGCCCTGCTCCTATTTCTTAACAGGCGCGTTGTCCTTGTTGGAATGGCAGCCCGTTGAGTGCCGGAACCCGCGTGCATGGGTCGCCCCGCGGCGGGGAGGGGAAGCGAGCGTTTCCCGGGCCATTGCATTCCAGGGTGGGTTTAATGATGATCAATCTTCCCGGCAGCCGGCCCGGCGACGAACACCACCCCCCCCTCCCCTCTTTACCCCTTGCTGCGCCTGCGCGGCCGTCGGCACCCGTTGCCCGGGGCGACCGCGCAAGTCATTCTGGGAGAGCGAGGCCGGTGACCGTTGACAGGCCCGAAGCACCGGACGGAAAGTCTGAGGTATTTTCTCTTTTTTTTTTTTGCAACGCGCTCCGCTCGATCGGGGCGGGTGGGAAAGCGGAGGACGATAAATGAGAAGGTTATAGTTAAAATTAAAAAAACTACCGACCTTGAGAGTCCCGGTCCGGAGCCGCCGCTTCGTTCCCCCTCCCACCGCTGGCGCTGTCCGGGGAACCACGTGATCCGGGCGCCGCCTGATTGACGTGAGCTCCGACCAATGGCGGCCGCTGGAGGACCGATCCGGCCGGTGAGTCCTCCAACCAATCGCGGCGCAGCCAAGGGGCGGGACTTGGCGCCCTTGCTGGCCAACCGCGCATGCGCGGGAGGCACACTCTGCCCTCCCCTCACACAATAGGGGAATATTAACACTTGCTGCTTTCTTTTTCCCGGTTGGGTCAAGGGGGTATCAATGGGATTATGAAGCTAAGGCGGGTTAAATGGGGCTTGAGGTACAGATCAGCCATGATCTGATTGAATGGGGGGGGGGGGGGGGAAAGAACAGGCTCGAGGGGCAGAATGGCCTCCTCCTGTTCCTAGTTTGAGAGATGATCTGGGCCCCTCAACCGGGGTACGTCCGGGCACAACATCAAAATCTGCTAAAATATCGAGCATTTTCGATTGGAGTCTTGCAATTAAAACAGGAGGGAAAGTTATCAAACCTCCCAAACTAAACACATCTCGTTAAGGTGCAACTCACTGCCACAAGGAGTGGTTGAGGTGAATAGTGGAGATGCACTTAAGGGGAAGCTCGATAAACAACATGAGGGAGAAAGGAACAGAAGGACGAGATGAAGTCGGGAGGGAGGAGGCTCGCGTGGAGCATAAACAGCGGGATAGGGCGGTTGGGCCGAATGGCCCGTTTCTGTGCTGTACGATCTGTGCAGCTCTCTATTTATTGCTTCGGGAGGACACAAAGAGGTTAGTAGATGGGATAGATTGGCCAGTTGACATTTAATGCTGAGAAATGACAATCGAGAGAGGAAATACATACTAAAAAAGAAAAAAAAATCTTGCATTTATATAGCGCCTTTCACAACCTCAGGACGTCCCAAAGTTCTTTACACTCAATCGAGTACTTTTGAAGTGTAGTCACTGCTGTAATGTAGGAAACACGGCAGCCGATTTGCGCACAGCAAGATCCCACAAACAGAAATGACCAGTTCATCTGGATTTCTTTTGGTGATGTTGGTTGAGGGATAAATATCGGCCCCGGGGAGAACCTCCCCTTGCTCTTCTTCCAATAGCGGCCGTGGGATCTTTTACATCTGCCTGCGAGGGGCAGACGGGGGCCTCGGTTTAACGTCGCGTGCGCCAGACGGCGCGGCGCTCCCTCAGTACCGGGCACACGGGAGAGTCAGCCTGGATTGTGCGCTCAAGTCTCCCGGAGTGGGGCTCGAACCCACTACCTGCTGACTCAGAGGCGAGAGTGCGACCAACCGAGGCACGGCTGACGCTAAATGGAAAGGGTTTAGAAAGAGCAGAGACGTAGGGGTTTCTAGATACACGAGTCACTAAAAGTGGGATAACACGCTGTGTGTATATATAGATATATAAATATAAAAAGTCCTAAGTTTTATAAACAGGAAAAGAGCCCTAAAACAGAGACAATACTAAATCTACACAACTCGTCAGTTAGGTTGCAGTTAGAACTGTCCAGTTTTTTTGGGCACTTGACTTTAGGAAGATATGTCAAAATAAAATAAAAGACTTGTATTTGTACGGTGCTTTTCACGAATTCAGGACGTCCCAAAGGCCTTCGCAGCCAATCGAGTACCTTTGAAGTGTCGTCACCGTTGCAACGTAGGGAAACCCGACAGCCAATTTGCGCACAGCAAGATCCCACAAGCGGGATTTGCCAACGTGATCCCAGGGACAGAGAGATAAGACTCTGAGGAGAGACTAGAGAAACTGGGCCTCTCTTCATCAGATCAGTGAAGGTGAAGAGGAAACCAGGCGGAGGTGTTCAAAATTCTGAGAGCTTCTGACGCAATGAAACGCAAACACAGCACTGGGGTTCATTTCGAGAGGAAGAGAGTTGGAAAGCAGAGAAGTTATGTTAAACTTGTATAGAACCTTGGTTGGACCACACTTGGAGCACTGTGTACAGTTCTGGACTCCGTATTATAAAAACTGGAGAAGGTGCAAAAAAGATTTACTAGGATGATGCTAGAACTGAGAGGTTTTAACTATCAGGAAAGGCTGTACAGGCTGAGGGCTCTTTTCTCCAGAAAGGGGTGACCTGATCGAGGTCTTTAAGATTATGAAGGGGTTCGATAGGGTAGACGTAGAGAAGATGTTTCCACTTGAGGGGGAGACCAGAACCAGGGGGCTATAAATATAAGATCGTCACTAATAAATCCAATAGGGAATTTAGGAGAAACTTCTTTACCCAAAGAGTGGTGAGAATGTGGAACTCGCTCCCACAAGGAGTAGCTGAGGCGTATAGTATGGATGAATTTAAGGGGAGGCTAGATAAACACATGAGGGACAAAGGAATAGAAGGTTACCTCTAGAATCGACTATTCCAAAGCTCTCCTTGCACCCACCATAAACTTGAGTTCATCCAAAACTCTGCTGCCCGTATCCTAACTCGCACCAAGTCCCATTCACCCATCACTCCCTGTGCTCGCTGACCTACATTGGCTCCCGGTCCGGGAACACCTCGATTTTGAAATACTCATCCTTGTTTTCAAATCCCTCCATGGCCCTCGCCCCCCCCCTCCCTATCTCTGTAACCTCCTCCGGCCCCTACAACCCTCCGAGATCTCTGCGCTCCTCCAATTCTGGCCTCTTGCGCATCCCCAATTTTAATCGCTGCACCATTGGCGGCCGTGCCTTTAGCTGCCTGGGCCCTAAGCTCTGGAATTCCCTCCCTAAACCTCTCCGCCTCTCCCTCTCTCTCTCCGCCTTTAAGACGCTCCTTAAAACCTGCATCTTTGACCGAGCTTTTGGTCGCCTGTCCTGATATCTCCTCATGTGGCTCGGTGTCAAATTTTGTTTGATAATCACTCCCGTGAAGCGCCTCGGGGTTGTTTTACTATGTTAAAGGCGCTGTATGAATGGGGGGAGTTGTTGTTACGCTGAGAGGGTTGGATGAAGAGGAGTGGGAGGAGCATAAACACCGGCTGAGACCAGTTGGGCCGAATGGCCTGTTTCTGTGCTGTAATTGCGATGGAGTAAATTGGGGAACAATCACTCGGAGAGGTCAGTGAGTCCGTTACCAGAGAGCGTCAATTTAAGGTCGACACCAAAAATACCACGGGAGAAGCTGCAAGAATTTCTATTTATGGAGAGGGTTGATTAGGCAGGGAACGCCCGACCGAAAGCAGTGGGGGAAACAGAATCCACAAGGGGCTTTTACAAGGAGAGTGGAGAAATATTTCAATAAGGACAACTTGAAAGTCTGGGGGTGAAAGCAAAGGAACGGGACTAAATGGAGACCTTGGAGAGAGCAGATAGCGGTGGGGCCAAATGGCCGCCTCCTGTACTTTATACAATCACAGAATCTTACAGCACAGGAGGAGGCCATTCGGCCCATTGTGTCAGTGCCGGCTCTTTGAAAGAGCTGTGAAATTAGTCCCACTCTCTCCCCCTGTAGCCCTGTAAAATTTTTTCCCTTCAAGTATTTATCCAATTCCCTTTTGAAAGTTATTATTGAATCTGCTTCCACCGCCCTTTCAGGCAGCGAATTCCAGATCATCACAACTCGCTGCGTAAAAAAAATGTTTCCTCATCTCCCCCTCTGGCTCTTTCCCCGATCGCCTTAAATCCGTGTCCTCTGGTTACCGACCCTCCTGCCCCTGGAAACAGTTTCTCCTTATTGACTCTCTCAAAACCCTTCCTGATTTTGAACACCTCGATCAAATCTCCCCTTAACCTTCTCTGCTCTGAGGAGAACAATCCCAGCTTCTCCAGTCTCTCCACATCACTGAAGTCCCTCATCCCTGGGACCATTCTAGTAAATCTCCTCTGCACCCTCTCCAAGGCCTTGACATCCTTCCTAAAGTGCGGTGCCCAGAATTGGCCGAAATACTCCAGCTGGGGCCTAACCAGTGTTTTATAAAAGTTTAGCATTAACTCCCTTGCTTTTAATCTATCCCTCTACTAATAAAGCCCAGGATCCCAGATGCCTCTACTAATCAGGCCCAGATGCTTTTTTAACAGCCGTCTTAACCTGTCCTGCCACCTTCAAAGATTTGTGTACACACCCCCCCCAGGTCTCTCTGTTCCTGCACTCCCTTTAAAATAGTACTACTTAGTTTACAGTTAATTGATATCGAGTTTTTATTTCACTAAATATGTTACTTGAAGGCAAAAGCCTCGGCTAGGATTTGATAGTTTTGGTAAAATGCCTGGTACCATTCTAGTAAATCTCCTCGGCACCCTCTCCGCAGCCTTGACATCCTTCCTAAAGTGTTCACGATTATACGATTCCTATTAACATCAGTGTCAAAATCCCCGACAGCCAGAGTTAACAATCATTCCATCCTGGATGTGATTAACAGCCGAACTGAACCACTTCAGTCAAATGTGTGTCAGTAGGTGGGACGAGCGAGTGAATTAATTCCCACACCCGGAGCAGGTGAGCGGTCCCCTCTCTCTCCCTCTCTCCCCCCGGTGTGAATCCGCTGGTGTGTCAGTAGGTGGGACGAGCGAGTGAATTAATTCCCACACAAGGAGCGGGTGAACGGTCCCCTCTCTCTCTCTCTCCCCCAGTATGAATCCACCAACGTCTCAGTAGGTGGGATGAACGAGCGAATCGATTCCCACACACGGAGCGGGCGAGCCCCCCCTCTCGGCGTGAATCCGCTGGTGCCTGAGCAGGTTGGAGGAGTACATGAAACGCTTCCCGCAGCGGGAGCAGCGGAAAGGCCGCTCGTCAGTGTGAATGCGCTCGTGCTGCATCAGCTCCTTGGAGCTCTTGAAGCTCTTGGGGCAGTCGGGGCAGCCGAAAGGCCGCTGGTCGGTGTGGACCCTCTGGTGGGTCAGCATGTCGGAGGAGCGGGTGAAACGCTTGTCGCAGTGGGCGCAGCGGAAGGGCCTCTCCCCGGTGTGAATGCGCTGGTGCATCATCAGCTCCTTGGAGCTCTTGAAGCTTTTGTGGCAGTCGGGGCAGCTGAAGGGCCTCTCGTCGGTGTGGACCCGGTGGTGGGTCAGCAGCTTGGAGGAGCAGGTGAAGCCCTTCCCGCACAGGGAGCAGGTGAAGGGCCTCTCCCCGGTGTGGACCCGCTGGTGCGTCAGCAGGTTGGAGGACTGGGTGAACCCCTTCCCGCACACGTTGCAGGTGAAGGGCCTCTCCCCGGTGTGGACCCGCTGGTGGGTCTCTAGCTCGGACGGGTAATTGAACCTCTTGTCGCAGTCCCCGCACTTGTAAGGCTGAGCCCCAGTGTGGCTCCGCCTGTGCCTGGCCAGGTTGGACGAGCGGCCGAAGGCCCTCCCGCAAGCCGAGCACGTGTACAGCTTGGCCGGGCCCTGCCGGTCGCCTCCCACCTCCGGCGGGTAGACAAAGTGGAACGGCCGCTCCCCGCCCTGGCCGCACTTGTGCCGCGCCTGGTCGGACGACTGGCTGAAGGAGAATCCGCAGGCCGAGCAGATGTAGAGTTTCTCGGCCTCACCCTCGCCTTCCAGGTACTCGGGCCCCGGCAGATCGAAGGACTCCGGCAGGTCCTGACCAGACGTTTGGCTTGAGCTTCCCATCTGCCAATCCTGGGCCTCCCGGCACCCTGTAAAGCAAGTTTGGGAAAACAAATATGAGAATAAGGTGCCTTTCTGTAGGTGCATTGGTTGGTCCTACATATTGGTAGGAAGAACAAGGAGAGGCAATATAAACTAAATGGTCCAATTTTAAAGGGGGTGCAGGAACAGAGAGACCTGGGGGTGTGTGTACACAAATCTTAGAAAGTGGCAGGATAAGTTGAGAAGGCTGTTGAAAAAGCATCTGGGATCCTGGGCTTTATTAATAGAGGCACAGAGTACAAAAGCAAGGAAGTGATGCTAAACCCTTTATAAAACACTGGTTAGGCCTCAGTTGGAGTATTGTGTCCAGTTCTGGGCACCGCACTTTAGGAAGGATGTGACGGCCTTGGAGAGGGTGCGGAGGAGATTTACTCGAATGGTCCCAGGGATGAGGGACTTCAGTGATGTGGAGAGACTGGAGAAGCTGGGATTGTTCTCCTTAAAGCAGAGAAGGTTAAGGGGAGATTCGATCGAGGTGTTCAAAATCACGACGGGTTTTGAGAGAGTCAATAAGGAGAGACTGTTTCCAGGGGGCAGGAGGGTCGGTAACCAAAGGACACGGATTTAAGATCATCGGCAAAAGAGCCAGAGGGGGAGATGAGGAAACAATTTTTCACACGGTGAGTTGTGATGATCTGGAATGCACTGCCTGAAAGGGTGGTGGGAGCAGATTCAATAATAACTTTCAAAAATACTGGAAGGGAAAAGATTTGCAGGGCTATGGGGAAAGAGCAGGGGGCGTGGGACTAATTGGATAGATCTTTCAAAGAGCCGGCACAGGCACGAAGGGCCGAATGGCCTCCTTCTGTCCTGTACCTACTATGAAGAGAACAGTCAGTTGGGCTAACAGGGGGGTGAAGTCTGTAGTGGAGAGTGAGGGAACGATAAAAGATACTAAATAAACACTCGGCTTCAGTTTCCACCCAGGATCGGGATTGTAGAACCAGCAGACGTGGTTGGAGAACTGTTATAACGTCTCAAGGCGCTTCACAGGAGCGATTATCAAACATAATTTGACACCGAGCCATGTAAGGAGATATTAGGACCGGTGACCAAAAGCTTGGTCAAAGAGGTCGGTTTTAAGGAGCGTCTTAAAGGAGGAGAGAGAGAGGCGGAGAGGTTTAGGGAGGGAATTCCAGAGCTTAGGGCCCGGGCAGCTGAAGGCACGGCCGCCAATGGTGGAGCGATTGAAATCAGGGGGATGCGCAAGAGGCCAGAATTGGAGGAGCGCAGAGATCTCGGAGGGTTGTAGGGGCTGGAGGAGGTTACAGAGATAGGGAGAGGTGGGGGGGCGAGGGCCATGGAGGGATTTGAATACGGGGGTGAGAATTTTAATTTCAAGGTGTTGGTGGACAGGGAGCCAACGTGGAGCGACGAGCACAGGAGGTGATGGGCGAAGAGAAATGGGACTGAAGAGGTTCCTCCAACTGAAGGTGGACAAATTCAAGGGACGGTTTACACCCGAGGGAAGCTGGGGAAGAAATAATGGGGCATATTGTCTGTGAATGCCCCATTTCTAATTTAAAACTCATAACTGTACGTGCAGGATATAAATTCAAAGAACAGACAATTACACTTCTACGCTAGAATCATGGAAAGGGTACAGCATGAAAGGAGGCCATTTGGCCCATCGAGTCCGTGCCGGCTCCATGCACGAGCAATCCAGCTGGTCCCACTACCCCCCACCGCCCCCGTAGCCCTGCAAATCTTTTCCCTTCAAGTGCTTATCCAGTTCCCTTTTGAAGGCCATGATTGAATCTGCCTCCACCACCCCCTCGGGCAGTGCATTCCAGATCAGAACCACTCGCTGGGTAAAAAAGTTTTTCCTCAGGTCACCTTTGGTTCTTTTGCCAATCACCTTAAATCCGTGTCCTCTGGTTCTTGACCCTTCCGCCAACGGGAACAGTTTCTCTCTATCTACTCTGTCCGGACCCTTCATGATTTTGAACACCTCGATCAAATCTCCCCTCAACCTTCTCTGCTCTAAGGAGAACAACCCCAGCTTCTCCAGTCTCTCCACATAATTTAAGTCCCTGAATTTATTTTCTTCTAAAGCTCCTCTCCTTTCTCCATGAATTCTCACAGTTGTCCTCTGCCAAGTTTTTCCTCTCCTTTCTCCTGAAGGCATCCCTCGTTTGATTGTACTGTTTCACTCCGGTAATTCACCCAAATGGCCGCAGGCTACATCTGGGAACATAGGAACAGGAGTAGGCCATTCAGCCCCTCGTGCCTGCTCAGCCATTTGATAAGATCATGGCTGATCTAATGGGGAGGCATTAAATTGGCGCCCAGGTCCCATTGTTACCCAGTAGCGACACACTGGATCACAGGCAGGTGCTGAAGCCCCGGCTGATTTTCCCCCCCCTCTCTCTAGCCCAACTGCAAACACCTCAAATCCTGCCCCAGCTGAGCCCAGCTCACTCAGCACCTACCGGGGATGAAAAACAAAAGATATGGGAGGGGAGCAGACATTCTAGAAGACGGCAAATCTCCTGCAGTTTCCAGACAAAACCTTCACAACTCGCTGCAAGAACCGATAAACGTTTAAGAGTGAAACAGATGGAGTCAAACTCCATCCGCAGACAACCACGAGACAGTTTGAGAGAGGCTAAAGTCTCCTAAAAATGGGTCAGATTCACAGCCGTTCTCGGAGCGCAGGAGGAGAAATCTATTGCTAAAAAGGAGGCTGTCCCTTTAACGACAAAACATGGGGTCAGGTGAAGAAGAAGACGGGGTGAGACGGCGAAGAGGGGAGGGAGGGAGGAGGCGAAGAGGGGAGGGAGGGAGGAGGCGAAGAGGGGAGGGAGGGAGGAGGCGAAGAGGGGAGGGAGGGAGGAGGCAAAGAGGGGAGGGAGGGAGGAGGCGAAGAGGGGAGGGAGGGAGGAGGCGAAGAGGGGAGGGAGGGAGGAGGCGAAGAGGGGAGGGAGGGAGGAGGCGAAGAGGGGAGGGAGGGAGGAGGCGAAGAGGGGAGGGAGGGAGGAGGCGAAGAGGGGAGGGAGGGAGGAGGCGAAGAGGGGAGGGAGGGAGGAGGCGAAGAGGGGAGGGAGGGAGGAGGCGAAGAGGGGAGGGAGGGAGGAGGCTCGCGTGGAGCATAAACACCGGCACAGACCAGGTTGGACCAAATGGCCTTTTTTTTCTCTGCGCTGTAAATTCTACGTGAGGCGGAATAAGAGAGAGAGATACACTGTCCCTTTAAATTCCTGAGGCAACGAGGCACTACAGTGCCCCTTTAATTAACAATCAAGAAAGAAAGAAGGAAAAGGGGTCCCTTTAACTACCCCCCAAAAATACTCACAAGAGAGAAGAGGAAGAGATGGCTCTTTGTCCCTTTAAGCTGGCTGCCCATCAATGTTAAAATGTTTGCCCCACTCACACCAGCCAGGGGCTCTTTGTTCTGCATAAAATCACATCAGAAAGGTCCAGTTTTCTTTCTTTTAAAATCACCAAATGCAACAAAAGAAAATGCAGCTGCATGCATTTAATTAAAGGTACTGCAATAATTTGTTTTTTTTCTCCCCTAACTCAGCACTCACAGCCACCCCTCCCCTTTAACAGCTACTTCGGACAATGAAGAGAGAGAGAGTGGCCTCCATCCTCACTACGTCACCAGGGCAGGTCCCGCCCCCCTCCCCGCGCCCTGATTGGTTGGAGGACCGACGCCCAGCTCGGTCCTCCCAGCCCGTTCCCGCTCTCCTGATTGGCCGGCGGCTCACGTCAATCACAGAGACCGTCGATCGACGCACGACAGTGCGAGGGGGGGAGGGGCGGAAAACAACGACGGCTCGGGTGAGAGAGAGAGAGAGAGAGGGGGTGGGGGAGTTTGGAAATCATCAATTCCCGGTGTTTTTGAATCGATTCAATGTTTTCACTTCATCCAATTAATTTTTTTTTTCTCGGAGAGGGGGCGCGGGAAATTAAAGAAAAAAAACCCGGCGCGCCTGCGCGGTTCGTCTCGTCGCTGGCCCTTTTCCCGACGTGCGCCGCGCGGCGAAAGTCCCGCCCTCCCCGGGCCGCGATTGTGACGTCTCGCGTCCCGGGCCAGAGCGGACTTGATTGGGTGACTCGCCCGTCAATCAAACCCGGAGACTCCAGCATTGTACTGGAGGGATCAATCAATTTGTATTATGGACTATCCCCCACTCACACTGCATTGCACTGGAGGGATCAATCAATTTGTATTATGGACTATCCCCCACTCACACTGCATTGTACAGGAGGGATCAATCAATTTGTATTATGGAACTATCCCCACTCACACTGCATTGTACAGGAGGGATCAATCAATTTGTATTATGGACTATCCCCCACTCACACTGCATTGTACAGGAGGGATCAATCAATTTGTATTATGGAACTATCCCCACTCACACTGCATTGTACAGGAGGGATCAATCAATTTGTATTATGGAACTATCCCCCACTCACACTGCATTGTACAGGAGGGATCAATCAATTTGTATTATGGACTATCCCCCACTCACACTGCATTGTACTGGAGGAATCAATCAATTTGTATTATGGAACTATCCCCACTCACACTGCATTGTACTGGAGGGATCAATCAATTTGTATTATGGAACTATCCCCACTCACACTGCATTGTACTGGAGGGATCAATCAATTTGTATTATGGAACTATCCCCACTCACACTGCATTGCACTGGAGGGATCAATCAATTTGTATTATGGAACTATCCCCACTCACACTGCATTGCACTGGAGGGATCAATCAATTTGTATTATGGAACTATCCCCACTCACACTGCATTGCACTGGAGGGATCAATCAATTTGTATTATGGAACTATCCCCACTCACACTGCATTGCACTGGAGGGATCAATCAATTTGTATTATGGAACTATCCCCCACTCACACTGCATTGCACTGGAGGGATCAATCAATTTGTATTATGGAACTATCCCCACTCACACTGCATTGCACTGGAGGGATCAATCAATTTGTATTATGGAACTATCCCCCACTCACACTGCATTGTACTGGAGGGATCAATCAATTTGTATTATGGAACTATCCCCCACTCACACTGCATTGTACTGGAGGAATCAATCAATTTGTATTATGGACTATCCCCCACTCACACTGCATTGTACTGGAGGAATCAATCAATTTGTATTATGGACTATCCCCACTCACACTGCATTGCACTGGAGGGATCAATCAATTTGTATTATGGAACTATCCCCCACTCACACTGCATTGCACTGGAGGGATCAATCAATTTGTATTATGGAACTATCCCCACTCACACTGCATTGTACTGGAGGGATCAATCAATTTATATTATGGACTATCCCCCACTCACACTGCATTGTACTGGAGGGATCAATCAATTTGTATTATGGACTATCCCCCACTCACACTGCATTGTACTGGAGGGATCAATCAATTTGTATTATGGAACTATCCCCACTCACACTGCATTGCACTGGAGGGATCAATCAATTTGTATTATGGAACTATCCCCACTCACACTGCATTGCACTGGAGGGATCAATCAATTTGTATTATGGAACTATCCCCACTCACACTGCATTGTACTGGAGGGATCAATCAATTTGTATTATGGAACTATCCCCACTCACACTGCATTGCACTGGAGGGATCAATCAATTTGTATTATGGAACTATCCCCACTCACACTGCATTGCACTGGAGGGATCAATCAATTTGTATTATGGAACTATCCCCACTCACACTGCATTGTACTGGAGGGATCAATCAATTTATATTATGGACTATCCCCCACTCACACTGCATTGTACTGGAGGGATCAATCAATTTGTATTATGGACTATCCCCCACTCACACTGCATTGTACTGGAGGGATCAATCAATTTGTATTATGGACCATCCCCCACTCACACTGCATTGTACTGGAGGAATCAATCAATTTGTATTATGGACCATCCCCCACTCACACTGCATTGTACTGGAGGGATCAATCAATTTGTATTATGGAACTATCCCCCACTCACACTGCATTGTACTGGAGGGATCAATCAATTTGTATTATGGACTATCCCCACTCACACTGCATTGTACTGGAGGGATCAATCAATTTGTATTATGGAACTATCCCCCACTCACACTGCATTGTACTGGAGGGATCAATCAATTTGTATTATGGACTATCCCCCACTCACACTGCATTGTACTGGAGGGATCAATCAATTTGTATTATGGAACTATCCCCCACTCACACTGCATTGTACTGGAGGGATCAATCAATTTGTATTATGGACTATCCCCCACTCACACTGCATTGTACTGGAGGAATCAATCAATTTGTATTATGGACCATCCCCCACTCACACTGCATTGTACTGGAGGAATCAATCAATTTGTATTATGGACTATCCCCCACTCACACTGCATTGTACTGGAGGAATCAATCAATTTGTATTATGGAACTATCCCCACTCACACTGCATTGTACTGGAGGAATCAATCAATTTGTATTATGGAACTATCCCCCACTCACACTGCATTGCACTGGAGGAATCAATCAATTTATATTATGGAACCATCCCCACTCACACTGCATTGTACTGGAGGGATCAATCAATTTATATTATGGAACTATCCCCACTCACACTGCATTGTACTGGAGGGAGCAATCAATTTGTATTATGGAACTATCCCCACTCACACTGCATTGTAAGGAATCTTACAACACCAGGTTATAGTCCAACAAATTTATTTTAAAATCACAAGCTTTCGGAGATTATCTCCTTCGTCAAATGAATAATCTCCGAAAGCTTGTGATTTTAAAATAAATTTGTTGGACTATAACCTGGTGTTGTAAGATTCCTTACATTTGTCCACCCCAGTCCATCACCGGCATCTCCACATCATGACTGCATTGTACTGGAGGGAGCAATCAATTTGTATTATGGACTATCCCCCACTCACACTGCATTGTACTAGAGGGATCAATCAATTTGTATTATGGAACTATCCCCACTCACACTGCATTGCACTGGAGGGATCAATCAATTTATATTATGGAACTATCCCCACTCACACTGCATTGCACTGGAGGGATCAATCAATTTGTATTATGGAACTATCCCCACTCACACTGCATTGTACTGGAGGGATCAATCAATTTGTATTATGGAACTATCCCCACTCACACTGCATTGCACTGGAGGAATCAATCAATTTGTATTATGGACTATCCCCCACTCACACTGCATTGTACTGGAGGGATCAATCAATTTATATTATGGAACTATCCCCACTCACACTGCATTGCACTGGAGGGATCAATCAATTTGTATTATGGAACTATCCCCACTCACACTGCATTGCACTGGAGGAATCAATCAATTTGTATTATGGACTATCCCCCACTCACACTGCATTGTACTGGAGGGATCAATCAATTTATATTATGGAACTATCCCCCACTCACACTGCATTGCACTGGAGGAATCAATCAATTTGTATTCTGGAACTATCCCCACTCACACTGCATTGTACTGGAGGAATCAATCAATTTATATTATGGAACTATCCCCCACTCACACTGCATTGTACAGGAGGGATCAATCAATTTGTATTCTGGAACTATCCCCACTCACACTGCATTGCACTGGAGGAATCAATCAATTTGTATTCTGGAACTATCCCCATTCACACTGCATTGTACTGGAGGAATCAATCAATTTGTATTATGGAACTATCCCCACTCACACTGCATTGCACTGGAGGGATCAATCAATTTGTATTCTGGAACTATCCCCCACTCACACTGCATTGTACTGGAGGGATCAATCAATTTATATTATGGAACTATCCCCACTCACACTGCATTGTACAGGAGGGATCAATCAATTTATATTATGGAACTATCCCCCACTCACACTGCATTGTACTGGAGGGATCAATCAATTTGTATTATGGAACTATCCCCACTCACACTGCATTGCACTGGAGGGATCAATCAATTTGTATTCTGGAACTATCCCCCACTCACACTGCATTGTACTGGAGGGATCAATCAATTTATATTATGGAACTATCCCCACTCACACTGCATTGTACTGGAGGGATCAATCAATTTGTATTATGGAACTATCCCCACTCACACTGCATTGTACTGGAGGGATCAATCAATTTGTATTATGGACTATCCCCCACTCACACTGCATTGCACTGGAGGGATCAATCAATTTGTATTATGGAACTATCCCCACTCACACTGCATTGTACTGGAGGGATCAATCAATTTGTATTATGGAACTATCCCCACTCACACTGCATTGCACTGGAGGGATCAATCAATTTGTATTATGGAACTATCCCCACTCACACTGCATTGCACTGGAGGGATCAATCAATTTGTATTATGGAACTATCCCCACTCACACTGCATTGTACTGGAGGGATCAATCAATTTATATTATGGACTATCCCCCACTCACACTGCATTGTACTGGAGGGATCAATCAATTTGTATTATGGACTATCCCCCACTCACACTGCATTGTACTGGAGGGATCAATCAATTTGTATTATGGACCATCCCCCACTCACACTGCATTGTACTGGAGGAATCAATCAATTTGTATTATGGACCATCCCCCACTCACACTGCATTGTACTGGAGGGATCAATCAATTTGTATTATGGAACTATCCCCCACTCACACTGCATTGTACTGGAGGGATCAATCAATTTGTATTATGGACTATCCCCACTCACACTGCATTGTACTGGAGGGATCAATCAATTTGTATTATGGAACTATCCCCACTCACACTGCATTGTACTGGAGGGATCAATCAATTTGTATTATGGACTATCCCCCACTCACACTGCATTGTACTGGAGGGATCAATCAATTTGTATTATGGGCTATCCCCCACTCACACTGCATTGTACTGGAGGGATCAATCAATTTGTATTATGGACCATCCCCCACTCACACTGCATTGTACTGGAGGAATCAATCAATTTGTATTATGGACCATCCCCCACTCACACTGCATTGTACTGGAGGGATCAATCAATTTGTATTATGGAACTATCCCCCACTCACACTGCATTGTACTGGAGGGATCAATCAATTTGTATTATGGAGCATCCCCCACTCACACTGCATTGTACTGGAGGAATCAATCAATTTGTATTATGGACTATCCCCCACTCACACTGCATTGTACTGGAGGGATCAATCAATTTGTATTATGGAACTATCCCCCACTCACACTGCATTGTACTGGAGGGATCAATCAATTTGTATTATGGACTATCCCCCACTCACACTGCATTGTACTGGAGGAATCAATCAATTTGTATTATGGAACTATCCCCCACTCACACTGCATTGCACTGGAGGAATCAATCAATTTATATTATGGAACCATCCCCACTCACACTGCATTGTACTGGAGGGATCAATCAATTTATATTATGGAACTATCCCCACTCACACTGCATTGTACTGGAGGGATCAATCAATTTATATTATGGAACTATCCCCACTCACACTGCATTGTACTGGAGGGATCAATCAATTTATATTATGGAACTATCCCCACTCACACTGCATTGTACTGGAGGGAGCAATCAATTTGTATTATGGAACTATCCCCACTCACACTGCATTGTAAGGAATCTTACAACACCAGGTTATAGTCCAACAAATTTATTTTAAAATCACAAGCTTTCGGAGATTATCTCCTTCGTCAAATGAATAATCTCCGAAAGCTTGTGATTTTAAAATAAATTTGTTGGACTATAACCTGGTGTTGTAAGATTCCTTACATTTGTCCACCCCAGTCCATCACCGGCATCTCCACATCATGACTGCATTGTACTGGAGGGAGCAATCAATTTGTATTATGGACTATCCCCCACTCACACTGCATTGTACTAGAGGGATCAATCAATTTGTATTATGGAACTATCCCCACTCACACTGCATTGCACTGGAGGGATCAATCAATTTATATTATGGAACTATCCCCACTCACACTGCATTGCACTGGAGGGATCAATCAATTTGTATTATGGAACTATCCCCACTCACACTGCATTGTACTGGAGGGATCAATCAATTTGTATTATGGAACTATCCCCACTCACACTGCATTGCACTGGAGGGATCAATCAATTTGTATTATGGACTATCCCCCACTCACTGCATTGTACTGGAGGAATCAATCAATTTGTATTATGGACTATCCCCCACTCACACTGCATTGTACTGGAGGAATCAATCAATTTATATTATGGAACTATCCCCACTCACACTGCATTGCACTGGAGGGATCAATCAATTTGTATTATGGAACTATCCCCACTCACACTGCATTGTACTGGAGGGATCAATCAATTTGTATTATGGAACCATCCCCACTCACACTGCATTGTACTGGAGGGATCAATCAATTTGTATTATGGAACTATCCCCACTCACACTGCATTGCACTGGAGGAATCAATCAATTTGTATTATGGACTATCCCCCACTCACACTGCATTGTACTGGAGGGATCAATCAATTTGTATTATGGACTATCCCCCACTCACACTGCATTGTACTGGAGGGATCAATCAATTTATATTATGGAACTATCCCCCACTCACACTGCATTGCACTGGAGGAATCAATCAATTTGTATTCTGGAACTATCCCCACTCACACTGCATTGTACTGGAGGAATCAATCAATTTATATTATGGAACTATCCCCCACTCACACTGCATTGTACAGGAGGGATCAATCAATTTGTATTCTGGAACTATCCCCACTCACACTGCATTGCACTGGAGGAATCAATCAATTTGTATTCTGGAACTATCCCCCACTCACACTGCATTGTACTGGAGGAATCAATCAATTTGTATTATGGACTATCCCCATTCACACTGCATTGTACTGGAGGAATCAATCAATTTGTATTATGGAACTATCCCCACTCACACTGCATTGCACTGGAGGGATCAATCAATTTGTATTCTGGAACTATCCCCCACTCACACTGCATTGTACTGGAGGGATCAATCAATTTGTATTATGGACTATCCCCACTCACACTGCATTGTACTGGAGGGATCAATCAATTTGTATTATGGAACTATCCCCACTCACACTGCATTGTACTGGAGGGATCAATCAATTTGTATTATGGAACTATCCCCCACTCACACTGCATTGTACTGGAGGGATCAATCAATTTGTATTATGGACTATCCCCACTCACACTGCATTGTACTGGAGGGATCAATCAATTTGTATTATGGAACTATCCCCACTCACACTGCATTGTACTGGAGGGATCAATCAATTTGTATTATGGACTATCCCCCACTCACACTGCATTGTACTGGAGGGATCAATCAATTTGTATTATGGACTATCCCCCACTCACACTGCATTGTACTGGAGGGATCAATCAATTTGTATTATGGACTATCCCCCACTCACACTGCATTGTCCTGGAGGGATCAATCAATTTGTATTATGGAACTATCCCCACTCACACTGCATTGTACTGGAGGAATCAATCAATTTATATTATGGAACTATCCCCCACTCACACTGCATTGTACTGGAGGGATCAATCAATTTGTATTATGGACTATCCCCACTCACACTGCATTGTACTGGAGGAATCAATCAATTTATATTATGGAACTATCCCCCACTCACACTGCATTGTACTGGAGGAATCAATCAATTTGTATTATGGACTATCCCCACTCACACTGCATTGTACTGGAGGGATCAATCAATTTGTGTTATGGAACTATCCCCCACTCACACTGCATTGCACTGGAGGGATCAATCAATTTATATTATGGACTATCCCCCACTCACTGCATTGCACTGGAGGAATCAATGAATTTATATTATGGACTATCCCCACTCACACTGCATTGCACTGGAGGAATCAATCAATTTGTATTATGGACTATCCCCCACTCACACTGCATTGCACTGGAGGAATCAATCAATTTGTATTATGGAACTATCCCCACTCACACTGCATTGTACTGGAGGAATCAATCAATTTGTATTCTGGAACTATCCCCCACTCACACTGCATTGCACTGGAGGGATCAATCAATTTGTATTCTGGAACTATCCCCCACTCACACTGCATTGCACTGGAGGGATCAATCAATTTATATTATGGAACTATCCCCACTCACACTGCATTGTACTGGAGGAATCAATCAATTTGTATTCTGGAACTATCCCCCACTCACACTGCATTGCACTGGAGGGATCAATCAATTTATATTATGGAACTATCCCCACTCACACTGCATTGTACAGGAGGGATCAATCAATTTATATTATGGAACTATCCCCCACTCACACTGCATTGTACTGGAGGAATCAATCAATTTATATTATGGAACTATCCCCACTCACACTGCATTGTACTGGAGGAATCAATCAATTTGTATTATGGACTATCCCCCACTCACACTGCATTGCACTGGAGGAATCAATCAATTTGTATTATGGACTATCCCCCACTCACACTGCATTGTACTGGAGGGATCAATCAATTTGTATTATGGACTATCCCCCACTCACACTGCATTGTACTGGAGGGATCAATCAATTTATATTATGGACTATCCCCCACTCACACTGTATTGTACTGGAGGAATCAATGAATTTATATTATGGACTATCCCCCACTCACTGCATTGTACTGGAGGAATCAATCAATTTGTATTATGGACTATCCCCACTCACACTGCATTGTACTGGAGGAATCAATCAATTTGTATTATGGAACTATCCCCACTCACACTGCATTGTACTGGAGGGATCAATCAATTTGTATTATGGAACTATCCCCACTCACACTGCATTGTACTGGAGGGATCAATCAATTTGTATTATGGAACTATCCCCACTCACACTGCATTGCACTGGAGGGATCAATCAATTTGTATTATGGACTATCCCCACTCACACTGCATTGTACTGGAGGAATCAATCAATTTGTATTATGGAACTATCCCCCACTCACACTGCATTGTACTGGAGGGATCAATCAATTTGTATTATGGAACTATCCCCACTCACACTGCATTGTACTGGAGGGATCAATCAATTTGTATTATGGACTATCCCCACTCACACTGCATTGTACTGGAGGAATCAATCAATTTATATTATGGACTATCCCCCACTCACACTGCATTGTACTGGAGGAATCAATCAATTTGTGTTATGGAACTATCCCCACTCACACTGCATTGCACTGGAGGGATCAATCAATTTGTATTATGGAACTATCCCCACTCACACTGCATTGTACTGGAGGAATCAATCAATTTGTATTATGGACTATCCCCACTCACACTGCCTTGTACTGGAGGAATCAATCAATTTGTATTATGGAACTATCCCCACTCACACTGCATTGTACTGGAGGGATCAATCAATTTGTATTATGGACTATCCCCACTCACACTGCATTGTACTGGAGGAATCAATCAATTTGTGTTATGGACTATCCCCACTCACACTGCATTGTACTGGAGGAATCAATCAATTTGTGTTATGGACTATCACCACTCACACTGCATTGTACTGGAGGAATCAATCAATTTGTATTATGGACTATCCCCACTCACACTGCATTGTACTGGAGGGATCAATCAATTTGTATTATGGAACTATCCCCACTCACACTGCATTGTACTGGAGGGATCAATCAATTTGTATTATGGACTATCCCCACTCACACTGCATTGTACTGGAGGAATCAATCAATTTGTGTTATGGACTATCACCACTCACACTGCATTGTACTGGAGGAATCAATCAATTTGTATTATGGACTATCCCCCACTCACACTGCATTGTACTGGAGGAATCAATCAATTTGTGTTATGGAACTATCCCCCACTCACACTGCATTGTACTGGAGGAATCAATCAATTTGTATTATGGACTATCCCCCACTCACACTGCATTGTACTGGAGGAATCAATCAATTTTTATTATGGACTATCCCCCACTCACACTGCATTGTACAGGAGGGATCAATCAATTTGTATTATGGAACTATCCCCACTCACACTGCATTGTACTGGAGGGATCAATCAATTTGTATTATGGACTATCCCCCACTCACACTGCATTGTACTGGAGGGATCAATCAATTTGTATTATGGACTATCCCCCACTCACACTGCATTGTACTGGAGGGATCAATCAATTTGTATTATGGACTATCCCCCACTCACACTGCATTGTACTGGAGGAATCAATCAATTTGTATTATGGACTATCCCCCACTCACTGCATTGCACTGGAGGGATCAATCAATTTGTATTATGGACTATCCCCACTCACACTGCATTGTACAGGAGGGATCAATCAATTTGTATTATGGAACGATCCCCACTCACACTGCATTGTACTGGAGGGATCAATCAATTTATATTATGGACTATCCCCCACTCACTGCATTGCACTGGAGGGATCAATCAATTTGTATTATGGACTATCCCCACTCACACTGCATTGTACTGGAGGGATCAATCAATTTGTATTATGGACTATCCCCACTCACACTGCATTGTACTGGAGGGATCAATCAATTTGTATTATGGAACGATCCCCACTCACACTGCATTGTACTGGAGGAATCAATGAATTTATATTATGGACTATCCCCCACTCACTGCATTGCACTGGAGGGATCAATCAATTTGTATTATGGACTATCCCCCACTCACACTGCATTGTACTGGAGGGATCAATCAATTTGTATTATGGACTATCCCCCACTCACACTGCATTGTACTGGAGGAATCAATCAATTTGTATTATGGACTATCCCCCACTCACTGCATTGCACTGGAGGGATCAATCAATTTGTATTATGGACTATCCCCACTCACACTGCATTGTACAGGAGGGATCAATCAATTTGTATTATGGAACGATCCCCACTCACACTGCATTGTACTGGAGGGATCAATCAATTTATATTATGGACTATCCCCCACTCACTGCATTGCACTGGAGGGATCAATCAATTTGTATTATGGACTATCCCCACTCACACTGCATTGTACTGGAGGGATCAATCAATTTGTATTATGGACTATCCCCACTCACACTGCATTGTACTGGAGGGATCAATCAATTTGTATTATGGAACGATCCCCACTCACACTGCATTGTACTGGAGGAATCAATGAATTTATATTATGGACTATCCCCCACTCACTGCATTGCACTGGAGGGATCAATCAATTTGTATTATGGACTATCCCCACTCACACTGCATTGTACTGGAGGGATCAATCAATTTGTATTATGGACTATCCCCACTCACACTGCATTGTACTGGAGGAATCAATCAATTTGTATTATGGAACCATCCCCACTCACACTGCATTGTACTGGAGGGATCAATCAATTTGTATTATGGAACTATCCCCCACTCACACTGCCTTGTACTGGAGGAATCTTGGTGACATGAGCTCCTTGCACGTGTTGTTGGAGGTGAGGGTCGAGGGGGCAGGGCGAGGGGTTTAAGAAAACAGTTTGTGGAGGAGAAATTGATTGCTGACAGGAAACGGTCACTTTCCTTTTGACACACACAAAAAAAAGTCACCATCGCTTTAAATATCTGGGGCCTCCAGGGAGGGAAGCACAAGGTCCCTTTAAATGCAAAAACAGAGAATCAGGGGAATTCACAGACCCTTTAAATAACAGAAAGTTGCAATTTTCATCATTATTTTTTTAAAATCTGAATTTAATTTAAAATATTACCAAAACAAAGTGTCAAAAAAATCCAAGGACTGAGCAGCCTCCCCTGAACTTTAACATCTGCTCCACACATTGAAAAAGAGCAGCCTCCCTCTCTCCAACTATCTATCTATCCATCCCTCTATCTATCTATTCCTCCCTCCATCTATCTATCCCTCCCTTCCTGTATCTATCTCTTCCTCTATCTAGCTTGTCCTCTATTTATCTACCTCTATAAGTCTCCCTCCCTCTATCTCCCTCTCCCTTCCTCCATCTATCTCTCCCTTCATCTATCTCTCTCTCTATATCTATCCCTCCCTCTATCTATCTCCTCCTCTATCTCTCGCTCTCTATATCCCTATCTCTCGCTCTTTTCCTCTCCCTCTATCTCTCTCTCTATCTGTATCTCTCTCTCTCTATCTTTCCCTTTGTCTGTCTCTCTATCTATCTCTCTTTCTATCCCTCTATCTGTCTCCCTCTATCTGTCTCTCTGTCTATCTTTCTCTCTATCTCTCTTTATCTATCCCTTTCTCTCTATTCCTCTACCTTTCTCTATCTATCCCTTTCTCTCTATCTATATCTTTCTCTCTAAACCTCTATCTTTCTCTCTCTCCCTCTATATCTCTCTATCTTTCTGTCTATCCCTCTATCTTTCTCTCTATCTATTTCTATCCCTCAATCTTTCTTTCTATCTCTATCCCTCTATCTATCCCCCCCTCTCTCTCTATCTTTCTGTCTATCCCTCTATCTATTTCTATCCCACTATCTTTCTTTCTATCTATCTCTATCCCTCTATCTATCCCCCTCTCTCTCTCCCTCTATCTTTCTGTCTCTCCCTCTATATCTCTATCTTTCTCTCTATCCCTCTATCTTTCTCTTCATCCCTCTATCTTTCCCTCTATCTATCTATCCCTCTTTATTCCTCCATCTATCTATCCCTCTTTATCCCTCTATCTTTCTCTCTATCTTTCTCTCTCTTCCTCTATCTTTCTCTCTATATCTCTCTATCTATCTTTCCCTCTATCCCTCTTTCTCTCTATCCCTCTCTCTGACTCTCCCTCTTTATCTCTCTCTGACTCTCTCTCTCTCTATCTTTCTAACCCTCTATCTTTCTCTCTATATCTCTCTCTATCCCTCTATCTCCCTCTCTATCCCTCTATCTTTCTCTCTATATCTCTCTCTATCTTTCTAACCCTCTATCTTTCTCTCAATCCCTCTATCTCTCTCTCAATCCCTCTATCTTTCTCTCTATCCCTCTCTTTCTCTCTATCTTTCCCTCTCTCTATCTCTATCCCTCTCTTTCTCTCTATCCCTCTATCTTTCTCTCTCTTTATCCCTCTATCTTTCTCTATCTCTATCCCTCTCTCTATCTTTCCCTCTATCTCTATCCCTCTCTCTCTTTCTTTCTCTCTATCCCTTTCTCTATCCTTCTCTCTATCTTTCTCTCTATCCCTCTCTCTCTATCCTTCTATCTTTCCCTCTCTCTCTATCTCTATCCCTCTCTTTCTCTTTATCCCTCTATCTTTCTCTCTCTTTATCTCTCTATCTTTCCCTTTCTCTATCCTTCTCTCTATCTTTCTCTCTATCCCTCTCTCTCTATCCTTCTATCTTTCCCTCTCTCTCTATCTCTATCCCTCTCTCTATCTTTCTTTCTCTTTCCCTCCTTCCAGGGGCGGGGTGACGTCACACGCTGGGTAAAGGCGGGGTCAAAGGCAGCGGGACTGCGCAGGCGCACACCGCTTCCCGCCCTCGGTGGGGGGGGGGGCGGGGGTTTAAACAAAAGGAATTTATTAATTCAAAGCATTCGTCCATTCCTTTTAATGTAAGAGATTCTTAATTCATTTTTAAAAAAAACAATTCGATTGTTACTGTCTGTTGCCGCGGTTCAGGCTTCTCACTCCGCAATCGGCCTCGGGCGGAAGGCCCGGTTTGATTGACGTCGGACGTGAACCAATCGGGAGAGCGGGAATCGGCTGGGAGGACCGAGCGGTGGGGAACGGTCCTCCAACCAATCAGAGGGCGCGGTGGGGGCGGGACTTGCCCTGGTGACGTAGGTGCATGGAGCTCTCCCTCTCTCTCCCTCCATTGTCTGCAGCAGCTGTTAAAGGGGCAGGGGCGAGGAGGCTGTGAGGGTTCACCCCTCACACTTTTAACACTGCACTGTCTTTCATTAAATGGAAAAAGCTTCTTTAATTGATTATTTTTTTAAAAAACAAAACTGCACCTTTCTGTTCTGGCTTTAAACAGAATTAGGAGCCCTAGATTGAGAGGTGATCTCATTGAAACATATAAGATTCTGAAGTGGGGGGGTGGGGGCTTGACAGGGTCGATGCTGAGAGGCTGTTTTCCCCTGGCTGGAGGGTCTAGAACTAGGGAGCATAGTCGCAGGATAAGGGGTCGGACATTTAAGACATGCCGGAAATCCCAAGAAAACTAATACTGATTTTTTTCTCTACCTTTCTCTCCCTCTCTTTATCCCTCTATCTTTCTCTCCCTCTCTTTATCCCTCTATCTTTCTCTCCCTCTCTCTTTCCCTCTCTATCCCTCTTTCCCCATCTTTCTCTCTATCCCTCCATCTTTCTCTCTCTCCCTCTCTTTATCCCTCTATCTTTCTCTGTATCCCTCTCTTTCTCTCTCCTCTCTTTATCCCTCTATCTTTCTCTCTATCCCTCTCTCTTTCACTATCTCCCCCTCTATCCCTCTCTTTCCCCTCTATCTTTCTCTCTCTCTCCCTCTCTTTATCCCTCTATCTTTCTCTGTATCCCTCTCTCTCTTTCCCTCTCTTCTCTCTTTATCCCTCTATCTTTCTCTCTATCCCTCTCTCTTTCCCTCTCTGTCTTTCTCTCTATCTCTTTCACTCCTTCCGGGGGTCAGGGCGACGTCACTCGCTGGGTAAAGGCGGGGACAGGGACTCGATAAAATTAACATAAGTAAAGCAACAGTAATGAAGAAAATAATAGCATTAAAGAGTGACAAATCCCCAGGCCCAGATGGTTTCCATCCCAGGGTTTTAAAGAAAGTAGGTGAGCATATTGCAGATGCCCTAACTATAATCTTGCAAAGTTCTCTAGATTCAGGAACTGTCCCTCTAGATTGGAAAATTGCACATGTCACTCTGCTTTTTAAGAAAGGAGAGAGAGGGAAACCGGGGAATTATAGACCAATTAGCCTAACATCTGTTGTGGGGAAAATGCTGGAGTCTATAATTAAGGATAGGGTGACTGATCACCTCGAAAATTTTCAGTTAATCAGAGAGAGCCAGCATGGATTTGTGAAAGGTAGGTCGTGCCTGACAAACCTGATTGAATTTTTTGAAGAGGTGACTAAAGTAGTGGACAGGGGAATGTCAATGGATGTTATTTATATGGACTTCCAGAAGGCATTTGATAAGGTCCCACATAAGAGACTGTTAGCTAAGTTCGAAGCCCATGGAATCGAGGGAAAAGTACGGACTTGGTTAGGAAGTTGGCTGAGCGAAAGGCGACAGAGAGTAGGGATAATGGGTAGGTACTCACATTGGCAGGATGTGACTAGTGGAGTCCCGCAGGGGTCTGTCTTGGGGCCTCAATTATTCACAATATTTATTAACGACTTCGATGAAGGCATAGAAAGTCTCATATCTAAGTTTGTCGATGACACAAAGATTGGTGGCATTGTAAGCAGTGTAGATGAAAACATAAAATTACAAAGGGATATTGATAGATTAGGTGAATGGGCAAAACTGTGGCAAATGGAATTCAATGTAGGCAAATGTGAGGTCATCCACTTTGGACCAAAAAAGGATAGAACAGGGTACTTTCTAAATGGTAAAAAGTTAGTGGATGTCCAAAGGGACTTAGGGGTTCAGGTACATAGATCATTGAAGTGTCATGAACATGTGCAGAAAATAATCAAGAAGGCTAATGGAATGCTGGCCTTTATATCTAGAGGACTAGAGTACAAGGGGGCAGAAGTTATGCTGCAGCTATACAAAACCCTGGTTAGACCGCACCTGGAGTACTGTGAGCAGTTCTGGGCACCGCACCTTCGGAAGGACATATTGGCCTTGGAGGGAGTGCAGCGTAGGTTTACTGGAATGATACCCGGACTTCAAGGGTTAAGTTACGAGGAGAGATTACACAAATTGGGGTTGTATTCTCTAGAGTTTCGAAGGTTAAGGGGTGATCTGATCGAAGTTTATAAGATATTAAGGGGAACAGATAGGGTGGATAGAGAGAAACTATTTCCGCTGGTTGGGGATTCTAGGAGTAGGGGGCACAGTCTAAAAATTAGAGCCAGACCTTTCAGGAGTGAGATTAGAAAACACTTCTACACACAAAGGGTGGTAGAAGTTTGGAACTCTCTTCCGCAAACGGCAATTGATGCTAGCTCAATTGCTAAATTGAAATCTGAGATAGAAAGCTTTTTGGCAACCAAGGGTATTAAGGGATATGGGCCAAAGGCAGGTATATGGAGTTAGATTACAGATCAGCCATGATCTTATCAAATGGCGGAGCAGGCTCGAGGGGCCGAATGGCCTACTCCTGTTCCTATGACTGAGATGAGGAGGAATTTCTTCACTCAGAGGGTTGTGAATTTATGGAATTCTCTACCCCAGAGGGCTGTGGATGCTGAGTCGTTGAGTATATTCAAGGCTGAGATCGATAAATTTTTGGACTCTCGGGGAATCAAGGGATATGGGGATCGGGCGGGGAAAGTGGTGTTGAGGTCGAAGATCAGCCATGATCTGATTGAATGGCGGAGCAGGCTCAAGGGGGGCGTATGGCCTACTCCTGCTCCTATTTCTTACATTCTTATGTTCTATCATCCGTGGCTCAGTGGGTAGCAGTCTCGCCTCCCAGTGGTGAAGGTCGTGGGTTCATCGTCCCACGTCAGAGATTTGAGCAACAAATCCAGGCTGACACCCCCGGCGCCGTACTGAGAGAGTGCTGCACTGTCGGAGGTGCCGTCTTTCGGATGAGACGTTAAACCGAGGGGCCCAGACTGCCCTCTCGGGTGGATGTGAAAGATCCCATGGCACTATTTCGAAGAAGAGCAGGGGAGTTCTTCCTGGCCAACATTTACCCCTCAAACAACACCACTAAAAAAAAAAATTACCTGGTCGTTTATCACATTGCTGTTTGTGGGATCTTGCTGTTTGCAAATTGGCTACCGTGTCTCCTACATTGTAACAGTGACTACGCTTCAAAAGTACTTAATTGATTGTAAAGCGCTTTGGGACGTCCTGAGGTCATGAAATGCGCGGTAGAAATGCAAGTCTTTCTTTCTGGTGCAGGGACAAATATTTGTGAGCTGTCAATTAAAGGGACCACACCTTACGAAGGACGTCAAGGCCTTTGAGAGGAGAGGGATCTGGGGGTACAGATGCACAAATCACTAAAAGTAGCCACGCATGTTCAATAAGGTCATTAAGTAAAAGGCAAACCAAGCACTGGGGTTCATTTCTGGAGGGATGGAATTGAAAAGCAGAGAAGTTACGTTAAACTTGTACAGAACCTTGGTTAGACCACACTTGGAGCACTGGGCACTGTTCCGATCTCCATATTATTAAAAAAAAGATATAGAGGCACTGGAGGAAGAGCAAAAAAAAAGATTTACTAGGATACCAGAACTGAGTGGTTCAGGGCCTGGAGCATAGTGGAGGCTGTGGGGGAGTTTATTCCACTGATTTTATACAAGGCTGTTTGTTCCACAACTGACTGGCTCGGTTTTTATAAAAAGATTTTTTAACTTCATAAATAAAAGCAGAACCCCCCTCTCCCTCCCACCCCGGAGCTTCTGTGGATCAAACTATTCAATAATTGGGGGTAAAAATACTTGATTTTTCTCCCTGGGGTTTTTATTATGTTTCAGGCATAAGGAAAAGTGGGGAGTGGGGGAGGGTCAGGCCCTTAAAAGGGACAGGGTCTCTATTTCTGTTTTGCCACAGGACATCCTTGTTAGAAATTCTAGTCTGCCACTCATACCATCTCGAGTGCAGTGGCGTCAGTCACTTCAATGAGCAGCTTTTATTCTGGGAGTTTAAGTACCTTAAGTACTGCTATGATAGCACGACCTCGTTATAACCTTAACTGCATCATCGAGTCCACAGCACAGAAACAGGCCATTCGGCCCAACTGGTCCGTGCCGGCCTTTATGAACCACACGAGCCTCCTCCCTCCCTACTTCATCTCACCCTATCAGCATCTCCTTCTATTCCTTTCTCCTTCATGTGTTTATCGAGCTTCCCCTTAAATCCATCTCCACTATTCACCTCAACCACTCCTTGTGGGAGCGAGTTCCACATTCTCACCGCTCTCTGGGTAAAGAAGTTTCTCCTGAATTCCCTATTGGATTTATTAGTGACTCTCTTATATTTATGGACCCCTAGTTCTGGTCTCCTCCTGCAAGTGGAAACATCTTCTCTATGTCTACCCTATCGAACCCTTTCATAATCTGAAAGACCTCTATCAGGTCACCCCTCAGCCTTCTCTTTTCTAGAGAAAAGACCCCCGGCCTGTTCACCCTACCCTCTCAGTTCTGTTATCTTTTTTGCACCTTCTCCAGTGCCTCTATATCCTTTGTATAATATGGAGACCAGAACTGTGCACAGTGCTCTGAGTGTGGACTAACCAAGGTATATGGAGACCAGAACTGTGCACAGTGCTCTGAGTGTGGACTAACCAAGGTATATGGAGACCAGAACTGTGCACAGTGCTCCAAGTGCGGTCTAACCAAGGTATATGGAGACCAGAACTGTGCACAGTGCTCTGAGTGTGGACTAACCAAGGTATATGGAGACCAGAACTGTGCACAGTGCTCCAAGTGTGGTCTAACCAAGGTATATGGAGACCAGAACTGTGCACAGTGCTCCAAGTGCGGTCTAACCAAGGTATATGGAGACCAGAACTGTGCACAGTGCTCCAAGTGCGGTCTAACCAAGGTATATGGAGACCAGAACTGTGCACAGTGCTCCGAGTGTGGTCTAACCAAGGTATATGGAGACCAGAACTGTGCACAGTGCTCCGAGTGTGGTCTAACCAAGGTATATGGAGACCAGAACTGTGCACGGTGCTCCGAGTGTGGTCTAACCAAGGTATATGGAGACCAGAACTGTGCACGGTGCTCCGAGTGTGGTCTAACCAAGGTATATGGAGACCAGAACTGTGCACGGTGCTCCGAGTGTGGCCTAACCAAGGTTCTATACAAGTTTAACATAACTTCTCCATTCATGTCCTTTGCAAGCAAACTTGTTCAGTCTCTCTGAAACCAGGCCGAGTAAACTCTTGGCGAGGACAGGCTGGAGGCAGATCCTTAAGCTGCTTTATTTCAGTGAGCGGACATACAGAGCGAGAGTCACGATCAGAGTCACTTCGTTCGATCCCTGGTGTTCGCGTAATAATACAAAAATAACGAATGTGCCACGCTTCTCCACATCTGACCCCCTCCCTCCTGCGTTCTAACCTTTCTTGCCGCCTTCGTTCCGAGCGCTCCGCAGCTTTCCCGTTTCAACAACCTGACTGACCGCCGGCGTCTCGGTCTCTGAGTTGTCATCTGCAGACGGACGTGGATCAAAGGCTTTCCAACGCACTGGGTGTGAGGTGTTGCTCGATTGCTGAGGAAAGCTAACCAATTGCCGATTGTTTACAGGCTTTCGTCTAAGTGCTATATTTCCTTCTGAACTTGCGCGAGTGCACTTTGATTTGAAAAAAAATACAATAAAAGTTAACTCCTTATGAACAGGTGCAGAAAATAATCAAGAAGGCAAATGGAATGCTGGCCTTTATATATCCAGAGGACTGGAGTACAAGGGGACAGAAGTTATGCTGCAGCTGTACAAAACCCTGGTTAGACCGCACCTGGAGTACTGTGAGCAGTTCTGGGCACCGCACCTTCGGAAGGACATACTGGCCTTGGAGGGAGTGCAGCGTAGGTTTACTAGAATGATACCCGGACTTCAAGGGTTAAGTCACGAGGAGAGATTACACAAATTGGGGTTGTATTCTCTAGAGTTTCGAAGGTTAAGGGGTGATGTGATCGAAGTTTATAAGGTATTAAGGGGAACGGATAGGGTGGATAGAGAGAACCTATTTCCGCTGGTTGGGGATTTTAGGAGTAGGGGGCACGGTCTAAAAATTAGAGCCAGACCTTTCAGGAGTGAGATTAGAAAACATTTCTGCACACAAAGGGTGGTAGAAGTTTGGAACTCTCTTCCGCAAACGGCAATTGATGCTAGCTCAATTGCTAAATTTAAATCTGAGATAGATAGCTTTTTGGCAACCAAAGGTATTAAGGGATATGGGCCAAAGGCGGGTATATGGAGTTAGATCACAGATCAGCCGTGATCTTATCAAATGGCGGAGCAGGCACGAGGGGCTGAATGGCCTACTCCTGTTCCTATGTTCCTTGTTCTGAATTCATGTCTGCCGTAAATATCTTCTTGGGTTTAATGGAGTTGGCTGTTTCCTTAATTGGTTTCAATGTCTTTTAGGGGGAGTTGACTCACACTGCCCCTTATCTATTTGTACGACAGCAACCCCTTGTTATTTGAAGTGGATACTCGTGTCTTCTGCACGTGTATTTCTTCAATCTCTCCGACAGGCAACCAAGTTACCACTCGGTGAGACGAGGCTTCGTACGGATGGTTGAGCCACTTCATTTTCAGTCGGGCGAATATTCAAAACAACAGTTCACATTTCAAAGATCGGGTTCACTTAGTTCAACTGTAAAACTTGCCTTCCCCTGATGATGTAAAATTAACGGGCATGCTACATTGGCCCAGTTCAACTGTAAAACTTGCCTTCACGCGATGATATGAAAACAATGAACATGCTACACTGCCCCACTTGAGTATGTCACCTAACTTAACTTAAACAGAATAACTCTTCTGCATTCAGTCCTACAGCCGAGGGTAGAATCTCTTCTCCGTACAGTCTCCTATCTTCTACTGGCACTATCTTTTGATACCCGACTGCCTGCGCAGCCCTCTGTTACCAAAAAGCCTCACCCTCTCATTTTTGTATTGCTCTCTTCGGGGACAGAGATTAAACACATTGTGCGTGAGGTGTTTTTTGCAGCTTCCCAGACAGACGGGGGGGGGGCAGGGAGAACAACTTACAATTATTATTTCAGCCATCCTTTGTCTAGCCTTTGGAGACAAACCTTGTGCTTAAAGGAAAAGCCCAACGTTAAATGTAACTCATATTTTCAAAAGCGAAATACTGCGGATGCTGAAAATCTGAAATAAAAGCAGAAAGTGCTGGAAACACTCAGCAAGTCAGGCAGCATCTGCGGAGAAGGAAACAGAGTTAGCGCCTCAGGTCGATGAACCTTCGTCAGAGTAGGGGGTCGGACATTTGGGACTGAGATGAGGAGAAATTTCTTCACTCAGAGGGTGGTGAACCTGTGGAATTCTCTACCACAGAAGGCTGTGGAGGCTGAGTCACTGAATATATTTAAGAAGGAGCTAGATAGATTTCTAGACACAAAAGGCATCAAGGGTGTATGGGGAGAGAGTGGGAATATGGTATTGAGATAGAGGATCAGCCATGATCATATTGAATAGTGGAGCAGGCTCAAAGGGCCGAATGGCCTACTCCTGCCCTTATTTTCTATGTTTCTAGAAATGGATCGACTTCTACCAGTTCTGACGAAGGGTCATCGACCTGAAACGTTAACTCTGTCTCTTTCTCCGCAGATGCTGCCTGAGTGTTTCCAGCATTTTCTGCTTTTATTTCAGATTTTCAAATCCCTTCTGCCAACAATTGGCCGGAACATCCTCAGATCTGACAAGTCTGGAACAAGTAACCAATTAGCTCTGGTCTAATCTTACAGCCATCAAGGATTCAAATTCAGAGTACTAAAGGAAGTGGCCCTGGAAATAGTGGATACATTGGTGGTCATCTTCCAAAATTCTATAGACTCTGGAACAGTTCCTACAGATTGGAGGGTGGCAAATGTAACCCCACTATTTAAAAAGGGGAGAGAAAAAACAGGGAATTACAGACCAGTTAGCTGAACATCAGTAGTGAGTCTATTATAAAGGATGTGATTACAGAACATTTGGAAGGCATTAACGGGATTGGACAAAGTCAGCATGGGTTTATGAAAGGGAAATCATGCTTAACAAATCTGCTGGAGTTTTTTGAGGATGTAACTAGTAGAATAGATAGGGGAGAACCAGTGGATGTGGTGTATTTGGATTTGCAGAAGGCTTTTGATAAGGTCCCACACAAGAGGTTAGTGTGCAAAATTAAAGCTCATGGGATTGGGGGGAATGTACTGGCATGGATTGAGAATTGGTTGACAGACAGGAAATAGAGAGTAGGAATAAACGGGTCTTTTTCCGGCTGGCAGGCAGTGACTAGTGGGGTACCGCAGGGATCAGTGCTTGGGCCCCAGCTATTCACAATATATATCAATGATTTGGATGAGGGAACGGAATCAAACATTTCCAAGTTTGCAGACGACACAAAGCTGGGGTGGAATGTGAGCTGTGAGGAGGATGCAAAGAAACTCCAATGTGAGTTAGACAAGTTGGGTGAGTGGGCAAGAACATGGCACATGCAGTATAATGTAGATAAATGTGAGGTTATCCACTTTGGTTGTGAAAACAGAAAGGCAGATTATTATCTGAATGGTGATAGATTGGGAAAAGGGGAGGTGCAACGAGACCTGGGTGTCCTTGTACACCAGTCGCTGAAAGCGAGCATTCAGGTGCAGCAAGCAGTTAGGAGGGCGAATGGTATGTTGGCGTTCATTGCAAGAGGATTTGAGTATAGGAGCAGGGATGTCTTACTGCAGTTGTACAGGGCCTTGGTGAGACCACATCAGGAATACTGTGTGCAGTTTTGGTCTCCTTATCTGAGGAAGGATGTCCTTGCCATGGAGGGAGTGCAATGAAGGATTACCAGACTGATTCCTGGGATGGCAGGACTGACTTATGAGGAGAGATTGGGTCGACTAGGCCTATATTCACTAGAGTTTAGAAGAATGAGAGGTGATCTCATCGAAACATATAAAATTCTAACAGGACTAGACAGACTAGATTTAGGGAGGATGTTCCCGAAGGCTGGGGAGTCCAGAACCAGGGGTCACAGTCTCAGGATACGGGGTCGGCCATTTAGAACCGAGATGAGGAGAAATTTCTTCACTCAGAGGGTGGTGAACCTGTGGAATTCTCTACCATAGAAGGCAGTGGAGGCCAAGTCATTAGATGTATTCAAGAAGGAGATAGATATATTTCTTAACGCTAAAGGGATCAAGGGATATGGGGAAAAAGCGGGAACAGGGTACTGAGTTAGACGATCAGCCATGATCATTTTGAATGACGGGGCAGGCCCGAAGGGCCGAACGGCCTACTCTTGCTCCTATTTTCTACGTTCCTATGTTTCTAAACCATCATATCTTGAACAAAGCTGATTACCTTGGCATGGATTATGAGGGGTTTTGATAGAACAGGTAAGGAGAAACTGTTTTCACTGACAGGAGGGTCGGTAACCAGAGGACACAGATTTAAGGTGATCGGGAAAAGAACCAGAGGGGGAGACGAGGAGAAATTTTTTTACGCAGCGAGTTGTGATGATCTGGAATTCACTGCCTGAAAGGGCGGCGGGAGCAGGTTCAGTAGCGACTTTCAAAAGGGAATTGGATAAATACTTGAAAAGGACAAATTTGCAGTACCGTAGGGAAAGAGCAGAGGGGGGGGGGGGGTAGTGGGACTAATTGGATAACTCTTTCAAAGAGCCAGCACAGGCACGATGGGCAGAATGGCCGTCTTCTGTGCCGTATGATTGTCAGGTACAGAATGTAAAACTTCAGCACGGTTTTAGGGGCTATTAACATGAGGAGCGTAACTGCCATAATGAACGTGGTTCAGTCCCGGATGTGATTAACAGCGGCAATGACCCCAGAATCCAACCACCGCAGTCAATTGTGAAGTCGCTGGTGTCTCAGCAGTCTAGACGACTGAGTGAACCCCTTCCCGCAGACGGAGCAGGTGAACGGTCTCTCCCCGGTGTGAATGCGCTGGTGCGTCAGCAGGTTGGACGAGTGTGTAAAACTCTTCCCACAGTGCGAGCACTTGAACGGTTTCTCGTCAGTGTGAGTGCGTTGGTGGATCTTTAGGTCCCTGGAGCTTTTAAAGTTCTTCCCGCAGTCGGGGCATTTAAAGGGTCGCTCGTCAGTGTGAACCCGCTGGTGTGTCAGCAGGGTGGACGACTGAGTGAACCCCTTCCCGCACGCGGAGCAGGTGAAGGGTCTCTCCCCGGTGTGAACCCGCTGGTGCGTCAGCAGGTGGGCTGCTCGAGCGAATCGCGTCCCACAGACAGAGCAGGCAAACGGCCTCTCCCCGGTGTGAGTACGCTGATGTCTCAGGAGGTGACACAAATGCGTAAACCTCTTCCCGCAGTGAGAGCAGCTGATCGGACTCTCGTCGGTGTGAATCCGCTGGTGGATCTTCAGCTCGTCGGAGCTTTTAAAGGTCTTCCCGCAGTCCGAACATCGAAAAGGTCTCTGATCAGAATGAACCCGCTGGTGTTTCAGCAGGCTGGAGGAATTGGTGAATCCCTTCCGGCACACGGAGCAGGTGAACGGCCTCTCCCCGGTGTGAACCCGCTGGTGCGTCAGCAGGTTGGATGAACAAATGAATCCCTTCCGGCAAACGGAGCAGGTGAACGGCCTCTCCCCGGTGTGAACTCGCTCGTGTGTCAGCAGGTTGGACAAACAAGTGAATCCTCTCCCGCACACGGAGCAGGTGAACGGCCTCTCCCCGTTGTGACTGCGTTGATGAGTCTCCAGGTGGGAGGGGTAGTTGAAACCCTTCCCACAGTCCCCACATTGATATTGTCTCTCCCCGGTGCGGTTACACTTGTGCCTCTCCAGGTTGGACGATCGGCTGAATCCGCGTCCGCACACGGAACACGTGTGCAGTTTGTCCGCACTGTGATCGGCGCTCTCTGCTTCCATGTGCAAAGGTCGATGAGATTCAGGTCCTGACGAATCGAGCGATTCTGTCGGATCTTGACCGTGATGTTTGGGTTTGAGCTTCCAGTCTGTAAATCCTCGGCTTTTAATACCCTGTAAAATAGGTTTAGAAGGAGAAGGGGGAGTGCGTGGCAAATCAGATAAACACAAAGACAATAAAGAGGCTTTCTGCAGGCACATCAGTGGGAAGAGGAGAGTCAGGGTACCAGTAGGGCCGCTAAGGGATGAAGGAGGCCAGTCTGTAGCGGAGAGTCAGGGAATGAAAAAAGATACTAAATAAGACCTCAGCTTTCATCCAGGAGGTGGATAATTAATAATAATAAACAATCTTGGAGGCGAGAGTGCTACCCAGTTAGCCCAGGCTGACAGTCAGTGAAGTAGCTGTTAAGTCGGACCTCCAGTCTTGTTCTGTTTTAGTCCCTGGTTACATTTGATAACAGTTTCCTCGATTTATTGCAGTGGGTGATGACGGCTTCCTTTCAAGAGCTGCAAGAAATTCTGCTTTGAGAATGTTGTTTTGATATTGTACCGAATAGTAGACTCATGACTGAGGTCAGAGCATGTGGAGTCAGGGGACAAGTAGCAGGATGGACAGCTCACTGGCTGCAAAACAGAGAACAGAGAGTAGGCGTTAAAGGTAGTTACACAGACTGGTAAAAGGCGGGAAGTGGTGTTCCACAAGGATCAGTGCTGGGACCACTGTTATTCACCATTTACATAAACGATTTGGACTCGGAAGGACACCAAATTGGGGTATAGTTAATACTGAAGTGGACTGCGACAAAATACAGGAAGACATTAATAAATTTGCAGAATGGGCATATGATTGGCAAATGAATTTCAATATAGAGAAGTGTGAGGTGGTGCATTTTGGCAGGAAGAATAAGGAGGCCACATACTGCTTGGATAATAAGAGTCTAAATGGGGTAGAGGAGCAGAGGGATCTGGGGGTACAGATACACAAATCACTAAAAGTAGCGAAGCCATAAAAAAGCAAACAAAGCACTGGGGTTCATTTCTAGAGGGATAGAATTGAAAAGCAGAGAAGTTATGTTAAACTTATAAACACACAGGTAATGACAGTGAAGTGGCAGAAATATTAAATTACTTTGCCTCGGTATTTACCAAGGAGAAGAACATGGTGGGCATGGCATTAGAAGAACAGATCAAAAAAGATATAAAGACATTTAAGATAGAAAGAGAGGAGATAATTGATAAACTAATCAAACTTAGAGAGGATAAGACTCCTAGTCTGGATGGGAAGCTGGATAAACACATGAGGGAGAAAGGAATAGAAGGATATGCTGATAGGGTGAGATGAAGTAGGGAGGGAGGAGGCTCGTGTGGAGCATAAACCTGTTGGGCCGAATGGCCAGTTTCTGTAATTCTATGTAACTTTGGAGTACTGTAAACAATTCTGGTCTCCATATTATAAAAGGATATAGAGGCCCCGGAGAAGGTGCAAAAAAGATTTAATAGGATGTTACCAGAACTGAGAGGTTCTACCTATCAGGAAAGATTGAACAGGCTGGGGCTCTTTTCTCTAGAAAAGAGAAGGCTGAGGGGTGACCTGATAGAGGTCTTTAAGATTATGAAAGGGTTTGATACGGTAGACGTAGAGACGATATTTCCACTTGTGGGGAAGACCAGAACTAGAGGTCATAAATATAAAATAGTCACTAATAAATCCAATAGAGATTTCAAGAGAAACTTCTTTATCGAGAGAGTGGTTAGAATGTGGAGCTCGTTACCACAAAGAGTAGTTGAGGCACCAAGCATAGATGCATTTAAGGGGAATCATAGAAAGGTTACAGCACGGAAGGAGGCCATTTGGTCCATTGAGTCTGTGCCGGCTCGATGCAATAGCAATCCAGCTAGTCCCACTCCCCTGCCCTATCTCCTTAGCCCTGCAAATTTTTTCCTTTCAAGTACTTATCCAGTTCCCTTTTGAAAGCCGTGATTGAATCTGCCTCCACACCCCCTCGGGCAGTGCATTCCAGATCCTAACCACTCTCTGTGCAAAAAGGTTTTTCCTCAAGTCACCTTTGGTTCTTTTGCCAATCACCTTAAATCTATATAATCTGGTTCTCGACCCTTCCGCTAATGCTAAACCGTTGATGACTTGCTGAATCCTTCATGATTCTGCTAAACCCGTCATAATTTTTAAAAATTCTTTCATGGGATGTGGGCGCCGCTGGCGAGGCCGGCATTTATGGCCCATTCCTAATTGCCCTCGAGAAGGTGGTGGTGAGCCGCCTTCTTGAACCGCTGCAGTCCGTGTGGTGAAGGTTCTCCCACAGTGCTGTTAGGAAGGGAGTTCCAGGATTTTGGCCCAGCGACAATGAAGGAACGGCGATATATTTCCAAGTCGGGATGGTGTGTGACTTGGAGGGGAACGTGCAGGTGGTGTTGTTCCCATGTGCCTGCTGCCCTTGTCCTTCTAGGTGGTAGAGGTCGCGGGTTTGGGAGGTGCTGTCGAAGAAGCCTTGGCGAGTTGCTGCAGTGCATCCTGTGGATGGTACACACTGCAGCCACAGTGCGTCGGTGGTGAAGGGAGTGAATGTTTAGGGTGGTGGATGGGGTGCCAATCAAGCAGGCTGCTTTGTCCTGGATGGTGTCGAGCTTCTTGAGTGTTGTTGGAGCTGCACTCATCCAGTTAAGTGGAGAGTATTCCATCACACTCCTGACTTGTGCCTTGTAGATGGCGGAAAAGCTTTGGGGAGTCAGGAGGTGAGTCACTCGGCGCAGAATACCCAGCCTCTGACCTGCTCTTGTAGCCACAGTATTTACGTGGCTGGTCCAGTTAAGTTTCTGGTCAAAATTTTGCTCAGACCTTCATGATTTTGCTAAAGCATTAATCATGATTTTGCTAAACCGTTAATCATGATTTTGCTAAACCGTTAATCATGATTTTGCTAAATCGTTAATCATGATTTTGCTAAATCCTTCATGATTTTGCTAAAGCGTTAATTGTGATTTTGCTAAATCCTTCCTGATTTTGCTAAATCCTTCATGATTTTGCTGAACCGTTAATCGTGATTTTGCTAAACCCTTCATGATTTTGAACACAAATCATAAAAATAAAAACCAAAGGAAACGTAAATAAAATGAAACGATAATGTTGTGACGATTACTGTGACCAGGCTGCAGGCACAGGGAATGTTCCCCTCTTTGAATCTCCCGCCTCTTTCCAAGGCCCCGCCCCGCTCGCTCCCGATTGGTCGCGGCCTCACGTCAATCACCCCATCACGTGGCCCGCCAGTCGGGGCTCGCGCAACTCGGGCGGTTTGAAGCCGCTGCGTTTCGGTGCCCGGCGGACGGTCGGCGGGGCCGGGCCGGGCCGGGCCGGGCCTCGCCTCAGGTTTGTTGTTATATTTTTTTTAAACCTTTCTTTATCTCACCGGGCTCCCACTCCTTTCAATCGGATCGGTGGAGGGGCGAAAACTCACTTACCGTCACCGATTTCGGGCTTTCGACCGACGCTCGGCCCGACCCCACAACGGCCCCCGTGCGGTCTCCGAGCAACAGGAGCTCCCGAGTGCGCAGGCGCAATAGGTGCCACCCTCCCCCCCCCCCCCAGCCAGCCAGCCTCCAAGCGCGCAGGCGCATTAGGTGCTCCCCAGCCTCCAAGCGCGCAGGCGCAGTGGGGGTCCTGGGTGGGGGGGGGGGGGGGGGGGGGGTCATTGTTCGCCAATGCCCGAGCATGCGCGTTGCGGACCGACGGTGAAAGGTTGGGGGGAGGGGGTCACTGTTCTAATTACAATTAATTTTACGGCAGGCCGTTCGGCCCCTCTGGTCCATGCTGGCATTTCACAGAAGCGTAGAAGTTTACGGCCACGGAAGGAGGCCATTCGGTCCATCGAGCCCGTGCCGGCTCTTTTGTGAGGGCGATATCAGCTCGTCCCACTCCCCCGCCCTTTCCCCGCAGATTTTTGCCCATCAGGTATTTGTCCAATTCCCTTTCGGAAGCCGCGATTGAATCTGCTTCCGCCGCCCTTCCAGGCGCGTTCCAGACCGTAACAACTCATCGGAACAGGAGGAGGCCATTCAGCCCCTCGTGCCTGCTCCGCCATTTGATAAGATCACGGCTGATCTGTGATCTAACTCCATATACCCGCCTTTGGCCCATATCCCTCAATACCTTTGGTTGCCAAAAAGCTATCTATCTCAGATTGAAATTTAACAATTGAGCTAGTATCAATTGCCGTTTGCGGAAGAGAGTTCCAAACTTCTACCGCCGTTTGTGTGTAGAAATGTTTTCTAATCTCGCTCCTGAAAGGTCTGGCTCTAATTTTTAGACTGTGCCCCCTACTCCTAGAATCCCCAACCAGCGGAAATAGTTTCTCTCTATCCACCCTATCCGTTCCCCTTAATATCTGAGATCTCTGTGTTCCTCCAATTCTGGCCTCTTGCGCATCCCTGATTTTAATCGCTCCACCATTGGCGGCAATGCCTTCTACCATTTAGGCCCTAAGGTCTGGAATTCCCTTCCTAAACCTCTCTGCCTCTCTCTTCCTCTTTTAAGACGCTCCATAAAACCTACCTTTTTGACCAAGCTTTTGGTCACCTGTCCTAATATCTCCTTATGTGGCTCGAGGTCAAATTTTGTTTGATTGCTCCTGTGAAGCATCTTGGGACGTTCTACTATATTAAAGGCGCTATATAAATGCAGGTTGTTGTAGTAACGTTTTGGCTAAAACCAACAATTAGCATTATTTAGACATAAGATTACACAGAAACGCAAATGAAGTTTCTGGTACGAATAAACAGAAAAGATTGAATCACTCCACAAGGTGTTAAAAACCTCTTGGAACGTGTTACTCACACCCTCCAACAATCTTCAAAGCCACTGGGGCAAAATGCCTTGAGCAGACTTTCTGAGGTGGTGTGTGTGTGTGTGTGTGAGGCAATATTCCTGCTCACCAAACCGAGCCCAGCCTTCACTAGAGACCCAACTCAAAATAAACGGCACAGAATGCAGCACATTCTCCCAAGTCACCCGGACTCTGAATAATGTCAGTCAATCAAGTTCCAAGGCTGGCCTCCAGGGAAAGATAGTGTCTATATTCATGCCAGTTATTTCTAAAACACTGTATCTAAAGTCATAAATTAATAAAAACATACAGAATTGTTGTTCCCCGTTTGAAACAGGACAGAAGTTAAGCTAACACAAGTGGACAAACACCGGGAGTCCCACAACGAACAATGATCTTAGTAGGATCTTTACTGAATGCAAATTGACAGATAACCCCTGACCCAGGCCACCCCGAGGGGCTATCATCAAATCACCTAATGAGGGTTGAGAGACAGAGACCGCCGTCAGTGTACTGACAGTAAAAGGGGTGAGAAAGAGAGACACCGGTCAGTGTACGGACAGTAACATGGGGAGAGAGAGAGATCGCAGTCAGTGTACGGACAGTAACATGGGGGGAGAGAGAGATCGCAGTCAGTGTACTGACAGTAACATGGGGAGAGAGAGAGACCGCAGTCAGTGTACGGACAGTAACATGGGGGGAGAGAGACACCAGTCAGTGTACTGACAGTAACATGGGGAGAGAGAGAGAGACCGCAGTCAGTGTACGGACAGTAACATGGGGAGAGAGAGAGAGACCGCAGTCAGTGTACGGACAGTAACATGGGGGGAGAGAGACACCAGTCAGTGTACGGACAGTAACATGGGGAGAGAGAGAGAGAGACCGCAGTCAGTGTACGGACAGTAACATGGGGAGAGAGAGAGAGACCGCAGTCAGTGTACGGACAGTAACATGGGGAGAGAGAGACACCAGTCAGTGTACTGACAGTAACATGGGGAGAGAGAGAGAGACCGCAGTCAGTGTACGGACAGTAACATGGGGAGAGAGAGAGACACCAGTCAGTGTACTGACAGTAACATGGGGGGAGAGAGTGAGAGACACCAGTCAGTGTACTGACAGTAACATGGGGAGAGAGAGAGACACACCAGTCAGTGTACTGACAGTAACATGGGGAGAGAGAGAGAGACCGCAGTCAGTGTACTGACAGTAACATGGGGAGAGAGAGAGACCGCAGTCAGTGTGCTTATAGGGCAGGGGAGTGGGACCAGCTGGATTGCTCTTGCGTAGAGCCGGCGCGGACTCGATGGGCCGAATGGCCTCCTTCCGTGCTGTAACCTTTCTATAATTCTATGACAGTAACAAGGGGTGAGTGAGAGAGACCGCAGTCAGTGTACTGACAGTAAAAGGGGTGAGAAAGAGAGACACCAGTCAGTGTACTGACAGTAACATGGGGAGAGAGAGACACCAGTCAGTGTACTGACAGTAACATGGGGAGAGAGAGACACCAGTCAGTGTACTGACAGTAACAAGGGT
>NW_027139256.1:42038-71027 GCF_035084215.1 Heptranchias perlo
TCCACTCTTCCCTTCCCTCCCTCCCCTTCACACGGTCCATCTCCCGCTCTTCCCCTCCCTCCCTCCCCCTTCACACGGTCCATCTCCCGCTCTTCCCCTCCCTCCCTCCCCTTCACACGGTCCATCTCCCACTCTTCCCCTCCCCTCCCTCCCGCCTTCACACGGTCCATCTCCCACTCTCCCCCCTCCCTCCCCTTCACACGGTCCATCTCCCACTCTTCCCCTCCCTCCCTCCCCTTCACACGGTCCATCTCCCACTCTTCCCCTCCCTCCCTCCCCTTCACGACGGTCCATCTCCCACTCTTCCCTTCCCTCCCTCCCCTTCACACGGTCCTCTCTCCCACTCTTCCCCTCCCTCCCTCCCCTTCACACGGTCCATCTCCCACTCTTCCCCTCCCTCCTCCCCTTCACACGGTCCATCTCCCACTCTCCCCCTCCCTCCCCTCCCCTTCACACGATCCATCTCCCACTCTTCCCTCCCTCCCTCCCCTTCACACGGTCCATCTCCCACTCTTCCCCCTCCCTCCCTCCCCTTCACACGGTCCATCTCCCACTCTTCCCCTCCCTCCCTCCCCTTCACACGATCCATCTCCCACTCTTCCCTTCCCTCCCTCCCCTTCACACGGTCCATCTCCCGCTCTTCCCCTCCCTCCCTCCCCTTCACATGGTCCATCTCCCGCTCTTCCCCTCCCTCCCCTCCCCTTCACACGGTCCATCTCCCGCTCTTCCCTTCCCTCCCTCCCCTTCACACGGTCCATCTCCCGCTCTTCCCCTTCCCTCCCTCCCCTTCACACGGTCCATCTCCAACTCTTTCCCCTCCCTCCCTCCCCTTCACACGGTCCATCTCCCGCTCTTCCCCTCCCTCCCTCCCCTTCACACGGTCCATCTCCCACTCTTCCCCTCCCCTCCCTCCCCTTCACACGGTCCATCTCCCACTCTTCCCCCTCCCTCCCCCTTCACACGGTCCATCTCCCACTCTTCCCCTCCCTCCCCTTCACACGGTCCATCTCCCACTCCCTTCCTCCCCCTTCACACGGTCCATCTCCCACTCTTCCCCTCCCTCCCTCCCCTTCACACGGTCCATCTCCCACTCTTCCCCCTCCCTCCCTCCCCTTCACACGGTCCATCTCCCACTCTTCCCCTCCCTCCCTCCCCTTCACACGGTCCATCTCCCGCTCTTCCCCTCCCTCCCTCCCCTTCACACGGTCCATCTCCCGCTCTTCCCCTCCCTCCCTCCCCTTCACCACGGTCCATCTCCCACTCTCCCCCTCCCTCCCTCCCCTTCACACGGTCCATCTCCCACTCTTCCCCCTCCCTCCCTCCCCTTCACACGGTCCATCTCCCACTCTCCCCCTCCCTCCCTCCCCTTCACTACGGTCCATCTCCCGCTCTTCCCCTCCCTCCCTCCCCTTCACACGGTCCATCTCCCACTCTTCCCCTCCCTCCTCCCCTTCACACGGTCCATCTCCCGCTCTTCCCCTCCCTCCCTCCCCTTCACACGGTCCCATCTCCCCGCTCTTCCCCTCCCTCCCTCCCCTTCACACGGTCCATCTCCCACTCTTCCCCTCCCTCCCTCCCCTTCACACGGTCCCATCTCCCGCTCTTCCCCTCCCTCCCTCCCCTTCACACGGTCCATCTCCCACTCTTCCCCTCCCTCCCCTCCCCTTCACACGGTCCCATCTCCCACTCTTCCCCTCCCTCCCCTCCCCTTCACACGGTCCATCTCCCACTCTCTCCCCCTCCCTCCCTCCCCTCACACGGTCCATCTCCCGCTCTTCCCCTCCCTCCCTCCCCTTCACACGGTCCATCTCCCACTCTCCCCCTCCCTCCCTCCCCTTCACACGGTCCATCTCCCGCTCTTCCCCCTCCCTCCCTCCCCCCTTCACACGGTCCATCTCCCACTCTTCCCCCTCCCTCCCTCCCCTTCACACGGTCCATCTCCCACTCTTCCCCTCCCTCCCTCCCCTTCACACGGTCCATCTCCCACTCTCCCCCTCCCTCCCTCCCCTTCACACGGTCCATCTCCCACTCTCCCCCCTCCCTCCCCTTCACACGGTCCATCTCCCACTCTTCCCCTCCCTCCCTCCCCTTCACACGGTCCATCTCCCACTCTTCCCTCCCTCCCTCCCCTTCACACGGTCCATCTCCCACTCTTCCCCCTCCCTCCCCTCCCCTTCACACGGTCCATCTCCCACTCTTCCCCTCCCTCCCTCCCCTTCACATGGTCCATCTCCCACTCTTCCCCTCCCTCCCTCCCCTTCACTCGGTCCATCTCCCACTCTTCCCCTCCCTCCCCTTTCACTCGGTCCATCTCCCACTCTTCCCTTCCCTCCCTCCCCTTCACACGGTCCATCTCCCACTCTTCCCCTTCCCTCCCTCCCCTTCACAGGGTCCATCTCCCACTCTTCCCCCTCCCTCCCTCCCCTTCACAGGGTCCATCTCCCACTCTTCCCCCTCCCTCCCTCCCCTTCACACGGTCCCTCTCCCACTCTTCCCTTCCCTCCCTCCCCTTCACACGGTCCCTCTCCCACTCTTCCCCTCCCTCCCTCCCCTTCACACGGTCCATCTCCCACTCTTCCCCTCCCTCCCTCCCCTTCACACGGTCCATCTCCCGCTCTTCCCCCTCCCTCCCTCCCCTTCACACGGTCCATCTCCCGCTCTTCCCTTCCCTCCCTCCCCTTCACACGGTCCATCTCGCACTCTTCCCCTCCCTCCCTCCCCTTCACACGGTCCATCTCCCGCTCTTCCCTTCCCTCCCTCCCCTTCACACGGTCCCTCTCCCACTCTTCCCCCTCCCTCCCCTTCACTCGGTCCATCTCCCACTCTTCCCCTCCCTCCCTCCCCTTCACACGGTCCATCTCCCACTCTTCCCCCTCCCTCCCTCCCCTTCACACGGTCCATCTCCCACTCTTCCCCTCCCTCCCTTTCACTCGGTCCATCTCCCACTCTTCCCTTCCCTCCCTCCCCTTCACACGGTCCATCTCCCACTCTTCCCTTCCCTCCCTCCCCTTCACAGGGTCCATCTCCCACTCTTCCCCCTCCCTCCCTCCCCTTCACAGGGTCCATCTCCCACTCTTCCCCCTCCCTCCCTCCCCTTCACACGGTCCATCTCCCGCTCTTTCCCCTCCCTCCCTCCCCTTCACACGGTCCATCTCCCACTCTTCCCCTCCCTCCCCTTCACTCGGTCCATCTCCCACTCTTCCCCCTCCCTCCCCTCCCCCTTCACATGGTCCATCTCCCGCTCTTCCCCTCCCTCCCTCCCCTTCACACGGTCCATCTCCCACTCTTCCCCCTCCCTCCCTCCCCTTCACACGGTCCATCTCCCGCTCTTCCCCCTCCCTCCCTCCCCTTCACACGGTCCATCTCCCACTCTCCCCCTCCCTCCCCTTCACACGGTCCATCTCCCACTCTTCCCTTCCCTCCCTCCCCTTCACACGGTCCATCTCCCGCTCTTCCCCCTCCCTCCCTCCCCTTCACACGGTCCATCTCCCACTCTCCCCTCCCTCCCTCCTCCCTTCACACGGTCCATCTCCCACTCTTCCCCTCCCTCCCTCCCCTTCACACGGTCCCTCTCCCACTCTTCCCCTCCCTCCCTCCCCTTCACACGGTCCATCTCCCGCTCTTCCCCTCCCTCCCTCCCCTTCACACGGTCCATCTCCCACTCTTCCCCCTCCCTCCCTCCCCTTCACACGGTCCATCTCCCGCTCTTCCCCTCCCTCCCTCCCCTTCACAGGGTCCATCTCCCACTCTTCCCCTCCCTCCCTCCCCTTCACACGGTCCATCTCCCGCTCTTCCCCTCCCTCCCTCCCCTTCACAGGGTCCATCTCCCACTCTTCCCCTCCCTCCCTCCCCTTCACACGGTCCATCTCCCACTCTTCCCCTCCCTCCCTCCCCTTCACACGGTCCATCTCCCACTCTTCCCCTCCCTCCCTCCCCTTCACACGGTCCATCTCCCGCTCTTCCCCTCCCTCCCTCCCCTTCACACGGTCCATCTCCCACTCTTCCCCTCCCTCCCCTCCCCTTCACACGGTCCATCTCCCACTCTTCCCCTCCCTCCCTCCCCTTCACATGGTCCATCTCCCACTCTTCCCCTCCCTCCCTCCCCTTCACACGGTCCATCTCCCACTCTTCCCCTCCTCCCTCCCTCCCCTTCACACGGTCCATCTCCCACTCTTCCCCTCCCTCCCTCCCCTTCACACGGTCCATCTCCCACTCTTCCCCCTCCTCCCTCCCCTTCACACGGTCCATCTCCCGCTCTTCCCCTCCCTCCCTCCCCTTCACAGGGTCCATCTCCCACTCTCCCCTCCCTCCCTCCCTCCCCTTCACACGGTCCATCTCCCACTCTTCCCCTCCCTCCCTCCCCTTCACACGGTCCATCTCCCGCTCTTCCCCTCCCTCCCTCCCCTTCACACGGTCCATCTCCCACTCTCCCCCTCCCTCCCTCCCCCTTCACACGGTCCATCTCTGACTCTTCCCTTCCTCGACTTCTCTATTTCCATTTCTGGGGATAGGCTGTCAACCAATATCTATTATAAGCCCACCGACTCCCACAGCTACCTTGATTGCACTTCCTCCCAACCTGCTTCCTGTGAGGACTCTATCCCCTTCTCCCGGTTTCTCCGTCTGTCGCATCTGTTCCGACTTTCCACACCACCTCTTGACTCTTTCCTCACCATCACATGGTCCATGCTTCCGCTATGTCTTCCTTTTTTCCTCAACCGAGGATTCCTCTCCACTGTCGATGACGGGGCCCTCGACCGTGTCCATCCTATTTTCCGCACTTCTGCCCTCACCCCTTCAGGTACCATGATAAGGGTCCCCCTTATCCTCACCTTCCAATCCCATCAGCCTCCACATTCAATGGATCGTCTTCCACCATTTCCGCCGCCTCCAGCGCAATCTCACCGCCAAACACATCTTCCCCCTCCCCTCCCAGCATTCCGAAGGGACCGCTCCCACCCCGACACCCTGGTCCACTCTTCCATCACCCGCTCTCCTCCCCACGGCACCTTCCCGTGCGAGCGCAGGAGATGCAAAACACCTGCTCCTTTCACCTCCTCCCTTCCCACCGCCCCAAAACGCTCCTACCAGGTGAAACAGCGGTTTAACTGTACTTCTGTCAATTTAGTGCACCGCATCCGCTGCTCACGATGCGGCCTCCTCCACACTGGGGAGACCAGACGCAGATTGGGTGACCGCTTCGCCGAACACCTCCGCTCTGTCCGCAAGCGTGACCCTGACCTGACGGTCGCTCGCCATTTTAACTCCCCGTCCCGCTCCCACTCTGACCTCTCTGCCCTCGGCCTCTTGCACTGTTCCAATGAAGCTCTACGGAAGCTTGAGGAACAGCACCTCGTCTTTCGATCAGGCACTTTGCAGCCTTCCGGACTCGACACTGATTTCAATAACTTCAGACTATAACCACTTTCGTCGGACAGCAAGTGCTGGGAATGGTTCTGATATTACCATCTGCAGCTTCTCCTGAAAGCTCCATTTGACCTCCAGTCCCTTTGGGGAGAGGGAGAGCGTTCCAGATTCCCCTTTGCGTGAAGAAGTGCTTCCCGACATCACCCCTGAATGGCCGAGCTCTCATTTTAAGGTTGTGCCCCCCGCCCCGCCCCCACCCCCACCCCACCCCGGTTATTGCGGACTCCCCCCACCACCCGAGGAAGTAGTTTCTCTCCTATCTACCCTATCGCATCCTTTAACCGTCTCAAACACCTCGATTAGATCACCCACCTAACCTCCGAAACTCGAGGTAATACACGAGGGTGAGGGGGGGGGGGAAGCATGAATCCTGCATTGTCCAAGCACCCCAGATCTGACCACCACAAAAACAGTGACACAGAGACTAGCGGGAAGCACTTGGGAATGTCTAAGTGGGGAGGGAGGGGAGGGAGCAGCTTCTTCTACAGGTTTGAACAGTCTCAGTCCCTTTCTCACGGGCAGTGGCAGGGTCTCTTGCGCTGATAAGAACCCTGCCCGAGAGGAGTTTCTTGCTGCTGAGCTGACGGCCACCTTTCGGGGGGGGGGGAGCGGGAGGGGGCCCCCCACCACCGCGGACACACTTACTTCAGGTCGAGGGCGGTGTGCGCCTCGCTGTCTCCCTCGACGCCGCACACGTGAACTGCGGGACAGAAAGGGATTGGTTAGAAAGTCGGCCGGCGACACAGGGAGAGTCCAAACACAACGACGAGCATTTATACTGCGCCTTTAACGGCTGCACGGGAGCGATTATCAAACAGAATCTGACCCCGAGCCACAGGAGGAGGTATTAGGACGGGCGACCGAAAGCTCGGTCAAAGAGGTCGGTTTTAAGGAGGGTCTTAAAGGAGGAGGGAGAGAGGCGGAGAGGCTTAGGGAGGGAATTCCAGAGCTTAGAGCCCCGGGCAGCTGAAGGCACGGCCGCCAATGGTGGGAGCGATTAAAACCGGGGGGAGGGGGGGACTCGCAAGAGGCCGGAATCGGAGGAGCGCAGAGATCTCGGGGGGGGTCGTAGGAGGTTACAGAGATGGGGGGGGGGTGGGGGGGGGGGAAAGCGAGGGCCTCGGAGGGATTTGAACACAAGGATGGGAGAACTTTAAATTCGAGGCGTTTCCCCGGACTGGGACGCCTACGTAGGTCCAGAGAGTACAGGGGGGGGGGGGGTGATGGGTGAACGGGACTCGGTGCGAGTTAGGATACGGGGTGGGGGGGGGGCAGAGTTTCGGATGAGCTGATGTTTACGGAGGGTGGAAAGCGGGAGGCCGGCCGGCCAGGAAAGCATCGTCACACCCAGACAGGCAGCGCAGAGGGCTTTGTTCCCTCAGATGAGAAAAAACCTGCATTGAGACACTGCGCCTTTCACCACCTCAGGACGAAACAAAGCGCTTCACAGCCAACGGAGCACTGTTCTTTTTTTGAAGTGTAGTCACTGTTGTAACGCAGGGAAATGTAGCAAACAATTTGTGCACAGCAAGATCCCACAATGTGATACATGAGATCATCTGGTTTTTTTTTTAAAGTTAATCTTGGTTGAGGGATAAATTACATGAGATCATCTGGTTTTTTTTTTAAAGTTAATCTTGGTTGAGGGATAAATATTGGCCCCAGTGCACTGGGGAGAACTCCCCCACCCACCCCACCCACCCACCCACCCCGCTCTTCTTCAATTGGGGCCGCAGGACCTTTTATGTCCCACCTGAGGGGGGCAGACGGGGCCCTCGGTTTAATGTCCCATCCTGAAAGCTGAAAGGCGGTGCCTCCGACAGTGCGGCGCTCCTCAGTACCGACCTCCAACGGTGCGGCGCTCCCTCGGTACCGACCCTCCGACGGTGCGGCGCTCCTCTCAGTACCGACCCTCCGACAGTGCGGCGCTCCTCAGTACCGACCCTCCGACGGTGCGGCGCTCCCTCAGTACTGACCCTCCGACGGTGCGGCTGCGCTCCCTCAGTACCGACCCTACGACAGTGCGGCGCTCCCTCAGGACCGACCCTCCGACAGTGCGGCGCTCCCTCAGGACCGACCTCCGACGGCGCGGCGCTCCCTCAGTACCGACCCTCCGACAGTGCGGCGCTCCCTCAGTACCGACCCTCCGACGGTGCGGCGCTCCCTCAGTACTGACCCTCCGACAGTGCGGCGCTCCCTCAGTACCGACCCTCCGACAGTGCGGCGCTCCTCTCGTACCGACCTCCGACGGCGCGGCGCTCCCTCAGTACCGACCCTCCGACAGTGCGGCGCTCCCTCAGGACCGACCCTCCGACAGTGCGGCGCTCCCTCAGGACCGACCCTCCGACGGCGCGGCGCTCCCTCAGTACCGGCCCTCCGACGGTGCGGCGCTCCCTCAGTACCGACCCTCCGACGGTAGCGGCGCTCCCTCAGCACCGACCCTCCGACGGTGGCGGCGCTCCCTCAGTTACCGGGCAACCGCGGGAGCGTCGGCCTGGAATGAAGGGGGCTCGAGTCTCTGAGTGTTGTGCGCGCGGCGGGGGCTCGAACCCACCATCGTCTCACCTGAAAGCGAGCCACATTGGAGCGGGGAGAGGAACGGTGACTTACTGTAGTCAGACCAGCTGAATAGAGGAGGTTGGGCACCGTCAGGGGTGAAGACCACGTCGAGATGCTCCAGCCCACGTCGCGAGCTCGAATCGTTTTGAATTTCTTCAGGATTCCTCCCCTGGTGCGGTACAGGCGGATGTTCTGGTCTGTGAAGGTGGAGGGAGATTGGTCAAAACCCGAGACAGGCCGGGGCCACTGGCAATTCACCGGGTCGGGGCCGGTTCGCGGTGTTGGACGTTATCTGTGGGGTATCGACCCCCTCACCCCTCCCCCATCGCAGACACTGCACTCCCCCTTCCCCATCGCAGACACTGCACTCCCCCCTCACCCCTCCCACCCCATCGCAGACACTGCACTCCCCCCTCCCCCCCATCGCAGACACTGCACTCGATCCCCCCTCCCCCCCCATCGCAGACACTGCACTCCCCCTCCCCCCCCATCGCAGACACTGCACTCCCCCCTCCCCCCCCATCGCAGACACTGCACTCCCCTCCCCCCATCTGCTACCCCCTCCCCCCCATCGCAGACACTGCACTCCCCCTCCCCCCCATCGCAGACACTGCACTCCCCCCTCCCCCCCATCGCAGACGCTGCACTCCCCCCTCCCCCCCCATCGCAGACACTGCACTCCCCCTCCCCCCCCATCGCAGACACTGCACTCCCCCCTCCCCCCCCCATCGCAGACACTGCACTCCCCTCCCCCCCATCGCAGACACTGCACTCCCCCTCCCCCCCATCGCAGACACTGCACTCCCCCCCCCCCCCCATCGCAGACACTGCACTCCCCCCTCCCCCCCCATCGCAGACACTGCACTCCCCCCTCCCCCCACAATCGCAGACACTGCACTCCCCCTCCCCCCCATCGCAGACACTGCACTCCCCCTCCCCCCCCATCGCAGACACTGCACTCCCCCCCCCCCCCCCCATCGCAGACACTGCACTCCCCCTCCCCCCCATCGCAGACACTGCACTCCCCCTCCCCCCCCATCGCAGACACTGCACTCCCCCTCCCCCATCGCAGACACTGCACTCCCCCCTCCCCCCCCCATCGCAGACACTGCACTCCCCCCCTCCCCCCCCATCGCAGACACTGCACTCCCCCCTCCCCCTCCATCGCAGACACTGCACTCCCCCTCCCCCCCATCGCAGACACTGCACTCCCCCACTCCCCCCCCATCGCAGACACTGCACTCCCCCCTCCCCCCTCCATCGCAGACACTGCGCATCTCCCCCCTCCCCCCCCCCCATCGCAGACACTGCACTCCCCCCTCCCCCCCCATCGCAGACACTGCACTCCCCCCTCCCCCCACCATCGCAGACACTGCACTCCCCCTTCCACCCCCCCAAACCCCCTTCACCCCTCCACTCTCTGACCCGTCCTGGTCCGACCCATGCTACGGCCATGCTGCCCGCTCGATATCGGTAAGTTCTGATCACCACTGAGCTCTGCCAGCCCCCAGCCCCCAGCGGGAGATCGCTCACCCTGACAGGCCGACATGAGATTCTCCGTCCTCAGAGTAAATACCAGCAGAAGGCTTTCTGCGTGAAGGAGTCGATGTGCGACATGTGGTTCGGGAGGTATCTGCAATAGACGGATTGTAACGTTTAGAAAATCAACAGAGTACGGCCACGCACCCCGGTCTGTACAGACGGTGCGGTGTAGACAGGTGTTAAACCCCCCGGTCCTGTACAGACGGTGCTCTGTAGACAGGTATTAAAACCCCCCGGTCCTGTACAGACGGTGCAGTGTAGACATGTATTAAACCCCCCGGTCCTGTACAGACGGTGCGGTGTAGACAGGTGTTAAACCCCCCGGTCCTGTACAGACGGTGCTCTGTAGACAGGTATTAAAACCCCCGGTCCTGTACAGACGGTGCAGTGTAGACAGGTATTAAACCCCCCGGTCCTGTACAGACGGTGTAGTGTAGACAGGTATTAAACCCCCCGGTCCTGTACAGACGGTGTAGTGTAGACAGGTATTAAACCCCCCGGTCCTGTACAGACGGTGCAGTGTAGACAGGTATTAAACCCCCCGGTCCTGTACAGACGGTGCAGTGTAGACAGGTATTAAACCCCCGGTCCTGTACAGACGGTGCTCTATAGACAGGTATTAATCCCCCGGTCCTGTACAGACGGTGCGTGTAGACAGGTATTAAATCCCCCGGTCCTGTACAGACGGTGCAGTGTAGACAGGTATTAAACCCCCCGGTCCTGTACAGACGGTGCAGTTGTAGACAGGTATTAAACCCCCCGGTCCTGTACAGACGGTGCAGTGTAGACAGGTATTAAATCCCCGGTCCTGTACAGACGGTGCTCTGTAGACAGGTATTAAACCCCCCGGTCCTGTACAGACGGTGTAGTGTAGACAGGTATTAAACCCCCGGTCCTGTACAGACGGTGTAGTGTAGACAGGTATTAAATCCCCCGGTCCTGTACAGACGGTGCTCTATAGACAGGTATTAAACCCCCCGGTCCTGTACAGACGGTGCAGTGTAGACAGGTATTAAACCCCCCGGTCCTGTACAGACGGTGCTCTATAGACAGGTATTAAATCCCCCGGTCCTGTACAGACGGTGCAGTGTAGACAGGTATTTAAACCCCCCGGTCCTGTACAGACGGTGTAGTGTAGACAGGTATTAAACCCCCCTGTCCTGTACAGACGGTGTAGTGTAGACAGGTATTAAACCCCCCTGTCCTGTACAGACGGTGTCGTGTAGACAGGTATTAAACCCCCCTGTCCTGTACAGACGGTGTAGTGTAGACAGGTATTAAACCCCCCTGTCCTGTACAGACGGTGTAGTGTAGACAGGTATTAAACCCCCCTGTCCTGTACAGACGGTGTAGTGTAGACAGGTATTAAATCCCCCGGTCCTGTACAGACGGTGTAGTGTAGACAGGTATTAAACCCCCCGGTCCTGTACAGACGGTGTAGTGTAGACAGGTATTAAATCCCCCGGTCCTGTACAGACGGTGCTCTGTAGACAGGTATTAAACCCCCCGGTGTACAGACGGTGCTCTATAGACAGGTATTAAACCCCCGGTGTACAGACGGTGCTCTATAGACAGGTATTAAACCCCCGGTCCTGTACAGACGGTGTAGTGTAGACAGGTATTAAATCCCCCGGTCCTGTACAGACGGTGCTCTATAGACAGGTATTAAACCCCCGGTCTGTACAGACGGTGTAGTGTAGACAGGTATTAAACCCCCCTGGTCCTGTACAGACGGTGTAGTGTAGACAGGTATTAAATCCCCCGGTCCTGTACAGACGGTGCTCTATAGACAGGTATTAAACCCCCCGGTCCTGTACAGACGGTGCTCTGTAGACAGGTATTAAACCCACCGGTCCTGTACAGACGGGTGTGGTGTAGACAGGTTTTAAATCCCCCGGTCCTGTACAGACGGTGCTCTATAGACAGGTATTAAACCCCCCGGTCCTGTACAGACGGTGTAGTGTAGACAGGTATTAAACCCCCCGGTCCTGTACAGACGGTGTGGTGTAGACAGGTATTAAACCCCCCGGTCCTGTACAGACGGTGCTCTATAGACAGGTATTAAATCCCCCGGTCCTGTACAGACGGTGCTCTATAGACAGGTATTAAATCCCCCGGTCCTGTACAGACGGTGCTCTATAGACAGGTATTAAACCCCCCGGTCCTGTACAGACGGTGCGGTGTAGACAGGTATTAAACCCCCCGGTCCTGTACAGACGGTGCAGTGTAGACAGGTATTAAATCCCCCGGTCCTGTACAGACGGTGCTCTGTAGACAGGTATTAAACCCCCCGGTCCTGTACAGATGGTGTAGTGTAGACAGGTATTAAATCCCCCGGTCCTGTACAGACGGTGCAGTGTAGACAGGTATTAAACCCCCCGGTCCTGTACAGATGGTGTAGTGTAGACAGGTATTAAATCCCCCGGTCCTGTACAGACGGTGCAGTGTAGACAGGTATTAAATCCCCCGGTCCTGTACAGACGGTGTAGTGTAGACAGGTATTAAACCCCCCGGTCCTGTACAGACGGTGCGGTGTAGACAGGTATTAAACCCCCCGGTCCTGTACAGACGGTGCAGTGTAGACAGGTATTAAACCCCCCGGTCCTGTACAGACGGTGCAGTGTAGACAGGTACTAAACCCCCCGGTCCTGTACAGACGGTGCAGTGTGGACAGGTATTAAACCCCCCGGTCCTGTACAGACGGTGCTCTATAGACAGGTATTAAATCCCCCGGTCCTGTGCAGACGGTGCAGTGTAGACAGGTATTAAACCCCCCGGTCCTGTACAGACGGTGCTCTATAGACAGGTACTAAACCCCCCGGTCCTGTACAGACGGTGCTCTATAGACAGGTATTAAATCCCCCGGTCCTGTACAGACGGTGCAGTGTAGACAGGTATTAAATCCCCCGGTCCTGTACAGACGGTGCTCTATAGACAGGTATTAAATCCCCCGGTCCTGTACAGACGGTGCTCTATAGACAGGTACTAAACCCCCCGGTCCTGTACAGACGGTGCTCTATAGACAGGTATTAAACCCCCCGGTCCTGTACAGACGGTGCGGTGTAGACATTTGAACAAGGGTTACTGGCTCTTCGGAGCTACAGTTGGAATTGACAGCTCACACGGTGGGGGAAGTGGAGGGGGGACGACACAGAGGGGATTAGGGTCTCCTCTCTCTGAGGGGGACTGGGTGGGGCAGTGGGTCAGACACTGACCCCTCACCCTCTGGGGACCTGGGGTCAAATCCAGCCCCTGACTGAGGGAATGAAGGGTCTCCTCTCTCTCTGATAGGAATCTGGATGGCGCAGTGGGGTCAGGCACTGACCCCCTCACCCTCTGGGGAGCTGGGGTCAAATCCAGCTCTCTCAGATAGGGTGCAAGGGATCGAAATGAAGTAACTGTTGTCAGGGGGTACAAGATCTTTGCAGGTAGACAGCGCACACACACACACACACACACACACACACACACACACCTGTGGGGTCCGTTCCTGAGGGCCGTGTTAAGGAGGACAGATTCTCTATTACCACAGATTCTTCCCTAAATCATCGTTACGTCACCAGGGGCGATTTAACAGAGGTGTTCAAAATCATGAGGGGTTTTGATAAAGTTTCCACTGGCAGAAGGGTCGGTAACCAGAGGACACAGATTCAAGGTAATTGGCAAACGAACCAGGAAAATAGAATATAAAAAACAGGGAGGTATTGCTGCAGTTATATAGGGTATTGGTGAGACCGCACCTGGAATACTGCATACAGTTTTGGTCTCCATGCTTAAGAAAAGACATACTTGCTCTCGAGGCAGTACAAAGAAGGTTCACTCGGTTAATCCCGGGGATGAGGGGGCGGACATATGAGGAGAGGTTGAGTAGATTGGGACTCTACTCATTGGAGTTCAGAAGAATGAGAGGCGATCTTATTGAAACATATAAGATTGTGAAGGGGGCTTGATCGGGTGGATGCGGTAAGGATGTTCCCAAGGATGGGTGAAACTAGAACGAGGGGGCATAATCTTAGAATAAGGGGCTGCTCTTTCAAAACTGAGATGAGGAGAAACTTCTTCACTCAGAGGGTAGTGGGTCTGTGGAATTTGCTGCCCCAGGAAGCTGTGGAAGCTACATCATTAAATAAATTTAAAACAGAAAGAGACAGTTTCCTAGAAGTAAAGGGAATTAGGGGTTACGGGGAGCGGGCAGGAAATTGGACATGAATTTAGATTTGAGGTTAGGATCAGATCAGCCATGATCTTATTGAATGGCGGGGCAGGCTCGAGGGGCCGATTGGCCTCCTCCTGCTCCTATTTCTTATGTTCTTATGAAAAGGGGAGGGGGAGAGACAAGGAGAATTTTTTTTTTTTTTTAAAAGGCAGAAAGTTGTGATGATCTGGAAAGGGCGGTGGAAGCAGATTCAATAATAACTTTCAAAAAAGGGAGTTGGGTAAATACTTGAAAACTTAAAAATTGTAAGGCTACGGGGGGGGGGAAAAGAGCAGAGGGGAGGAACGGGGCTAATTGGACAGCTCTTTCAAAGAGCCGGAAGAAGCACGATGGGCCGAATGGCCTCCATCTACGCTGTGAAATTCTACGAATCTGTAATTGTCCCGACCAGCACAATTTTACTTCCGAGTCGGGAGACGGAATCGTAGAAAGGTTACAGCGCGGAAGGCGGCCATTCGGCCCTTCGAGTCTGTGCCGGCCCTCTGCAAGAGCAATCCAGCTGGTCCCGCTCGCCCCGTCCTATCCCCGCAGCCCTGCAAACATTTTCCCCCTTCGAGTACTCATCCAGTCGCCTACTGGAAGGGAAAAAGATTTGCATGATGCGTTTTTTTTTTTAAATTTAAAAATGAAATCTTAAAAAAGAAAGTCTCTTTGCTTTCAACAGACGTGCTTCTTAAATTGTGCCTTTTACGATAGCGGAAAGATTGTATCTGCTGTAGTGTGGCACGTAGTCACAATACAACCCAATAACAGCTTGCATTAATACAGCGCCTTCACGTAATAAAACATCCCCAGGAGTGTCATCAGGCAAAGACTGACACCGAGTCACAGATGGAGATGTTAGGACAGGTGACCGAACGCTATGGTCAAAGAGGTAGGTCTTAAGGAGCATCTTTGAGAGAGCCAGGAAGGTTTAGGGAGGGAATTCCAGCGTTCGGGGTCCCAGACGGCCGAAGGCACGGCCGCCAAAGGCGGAGCGAAGGGAGTGGGGGATGGACGAGAGGCCAGGAGTTGGAGGAGCGCGGAGATCTCGGGAGGGGGCGAGGGCCGCGGAGGGATTGGAACACGAGGACGAGAATTTTAAACATGAGGCGTTCCAGGCCCGGGAGCCAATGTAGGGTCAGCGAGCACAGTGGGTGATGGGTGAACGGGACTCGGTGCGAGTCAGGATACCGGGGTGGGGGGGGGCAGAGTTTTGGATGAGCTCAAGTTGACGGAGAGCGGAAGGTGGGAGGCCGGCCAGGAGAGCATTGGAATAGTCAAGTCTGGAGGTAGCAAGACAGTCACGAGATAGTGCGTCGCAGCCAAGAGCCATCATTGTGACCGTTCCCTTTTGCAACCCTTAACCACTCACCTCTGGCCTCTCGCGCATCCCCCCCCGATTTTAAATCGCTCCACCATTGGCGGCCGTGCCTTCAGCTGCCTAAGCTCTGGAATTCCCTCCCTAAACCTCTCCGCCTCTCTCTCTTACCCTTTAAGACGCTGCTTAAAACCTGCCTCTTTGTGACCGAGCTTTTGGTCACCTGTCCTAACGTCTCCTTACGTGGCTCGGTGTCAGATTTTTGCTCGATAATCGCTCCGGTGAAGCTCCTTGGGGGGGGGAAGAGATGTTTCACTACTTTAAAAAAAGGCGCTGTCCAAATGCAAGTTGTTGTTTAGGAGGTACCCGGAGTTGGGGTACAGTCCCTCTTTCAGTCCGAGCACACCACGGTTTCTCGATGAGGGGGGGGGGGGAAGAGATAAGACTAGGGGCAGCATAAATCAAAGTACTGAACGGGATGGGGGGGGGGGTGGGAAGGAAGGAAGGAAGGCGGCGATTGGAATTCATTTGCAGCTCAGCGGCGCGGGGCGCCCGCAATGTTTTACAAGCTTCAGAACTTACTGCGATGTGACGCGGGAGCACTCTCCGTGGGAGAAACTTCCATTGCAACACAGCCCGTGCTCTCTCTGTCGGAAGCAACGACAAGAGGATTAGAAATCGGTACGCAAAATAAAGAGAGCCGCATGCAGGACATTGTACATACGGTCGGCGGCACAGCGAGACCCGAAATACGACCGAGGGGCAACTTAACACGGGGTGTTCGGCTGCACCGGCAACAAACGGGACTTACACGTCAAAGTGATCTGTTGCACTCGGAAAGCAATTTGTTGTGCGGGCCAGGTAAACGCCAGTCTCACTTTCCCTCACGGGGCATTCCAAATGACAGTCGTGGGAGAGCAGCTGGTCACTGGGTATATATTAGCCCACAGGTTCAATTGGTGGCATTGCTTTTTCCAGTCGGTTGTCTCAAGAGAAGCGTTCAGAAGTTCATGCTTTACTGATCCCGCTTTTGAATTCACGGCTGGCTTGGAAGGCTTGCATTTTATTGCCGCCGGGCCTTTTTAAGGGAACCGGTTTGCCAACAGCAAGTCCTGGCACGCTCCCTGAATGGCCGGTCACATGCGTCAATCGTCGTCCGTGACTTGACCTGATGAAAGGTCTTTTAAGATTATGAAAGGCTTCGATAGGGTAGACGTGGAGAAGATGTTTCCACTTGTGGGGGGAGACCAGAACCAGGGGGGCCATAAATATAAGATAGTCACTAATAAATCCAATCGGGAATTCAGGAGAAACTTCTTTCCCCAGAGAGTGGTGAGAATGTGGAACTCGCTCCCACAAGGAGTAGTCGAGGTGAATAGTGTAGATGGATTTAAGGGGAAGCTCGATAAACACATGAGGGAGAGAGGAATAGAAGGAGATGGTGATAGGGTGAGATGGAGGAGGGAGGGAGGAGGCTCGTGTGGAGCACAAACACCGGCATGGACCTGTTGGGCCGAATGGCCTGTTTCTGTGCTGTACGTTCTATTAAAATGAAACAGCCTGGCGTGACTTCAAACACAGGAAAGACAACGGTACGAGTACCTTTTTAGTGATTTTTGAGGGGATTAATGTAATCATTCACGCACTTGTGTTAACCAGCTCCTTCAGCGGTGTGCCAAGATTACAAGAATTCGCATTTGCAAAAAATTACTTTCAGGGATTTGATTGGTTTTCTTATGCATCGTCGCAATTTGATTTTAAAACCGGTAGCCATTTGCCGACTTGCTGAATCTCGGATTGGTCGTTTTTCCTTTGGGCCACGCTCTCCGCCCGCGCCCACGCTCTCCGCCCGCGCTCTCCGCCCGCGCCCACGCTCTCCGCCCAGTTGTGATTTGTTGCTGCTTTATTAGGTGCGAGGTTCACGTGGATCGGGCGCGGGCCGGGGAGGGCGACGACTGAAAACTCCGCCGGTTATCAGCTGGAGCGAAGTCACGCTGCGCGGCCCGGGCACCGCCCACCCGCCCGCCACCGGGGTCGACATTAGAATCAGGCCGAGAGACAGCAGCGCGGGTTCAGGGAGGAGGGTTAACGGGGGGGAGGGGTCCTTACCTGTCGCAGGAGCCGGGTGACGTTGCGGGTGGGGCTGGTCACCAGCGTCCCGGTGGCCAGTTGGATCTGGGTTTTAATTTCACTGGCATCGATCTCACGAGTGTCAGGGGTCATGTCAACTGAAAGAGAGACGAGCCAGTCCCGTTACCCGAGCTCCACATCCCTCGATGCATTTCCCCAACCAAAAAAATCTATCGCTCTCAGTCCTGAAAGCTCCAACTGACCCCCCCAGCATCCACAGCCTTTTTGAGGGGGGGGGGGCAGGAATAAGAGAGAGTTCCAGATTCCCACTCCCCCTTTGTGTGAGGAAGTGTTTCCTGACATCACCCCTGAACGGCCTGGCTCTAATTTTAAGATTATTCCCCCTTGTTCTGGACTCCCCCCACCAGAGGAAATAGTTTCTCTCTTATCGACCCGATCGAATTCTTTAATCATCTTAAACCCCTCGATTAGATCACCGATTAATCTTCTACACTCGAGGGAACACAAGCCGAGTCTGTGCAACCGGTCCCTCGTAATTTAACCCTTTTATCCCCGGTATCGTTCTGGTGAATCTGCTCTGCACCCCCTCCAAGGACCAATATATCCTTCCTGAGGTGCGGTACCCAGAACCGGACCCAGTATCTCCAGATGGGGTCAGACCAGAGCTCTCTACAGCTGTAACATAACACCCACCCCCCACTTTGTATTCCAGCCCCCCGGAGATAAAGGCTGACATTCCAGTAGCCTTTTTGATTGCTTTTTGTACCTGTGCACTGGCTTTTAGTGACTCGTGTACCTGCAAACCTGAATCCCCGTGCCCCGCCACAGTTCCTAGTCTCTCACCAGGAAGAAAACATTCCGCCTCGTCTCTCTCGGGTCCACGGTGGATGAGCTCACACTTTCCCACCGTGAACTCCGCCAGGTTAAGTGCAAAACCGTGGCAACTTTCTGTTCCCATCCACACAAACTTACGAATTCAGTGTCATCTGCAAACTTGGGATATACAGCTCTTTGTATTCCTTCATCACAGACACAGACCCCTGGGGAACATCACTCTGAATTCACAGTCAGCAATGATACAGTGCAGAAATACAACCACGTTCTGCACTGAACCCCGAGCCAGGCTTTTCATCACTGCCAGCTCTTCAAGCCGTTTCATTTAACAGAATGATCCAGCACAGGAGGAGGCCACTCGGCCCATAATGCTCGTGCCGGCTCTTTGGAAGAGCTCTCCAATTGGTCCCCCGCTCCCCCTCGCTCTTTTCCCAGCAGCCCTGCAAATTTTCCCCCTGAAGAAGCGGGAGACAGTCCGGGAGCTGTTGGGTCAGGGTTGCAATGGTGCTAAGTGACTCTCCCGCAGTCCTGGGGTTGGAGTCGCTGCATCGCTCGTTTATCTCGGCTTCAGTCTGTGGCCCGATTATCGGTTCGAAGGTCGAACCATTGACGACACGGGTCTGGAGAAGTGACCGGGGAGGAGATGACGAGGATGGAGAGACCGAGTTAAGTCACAGGTTGCGCGGCTGGTGTGCGTCACTCCGACTCCCTCGCAGTGCTGGGCTCGAAGGCCAACGACACCCCTCCAGCTCCGACTCTCTGAACCACTGGGAAAGGTGCGGTGGGCGGGAGACGGGTTTTCACAGTACCATGGTAGACACAGCACAGGAGGAGGCCATTCAGCCCATCGTGCCTGTGCTGGCTCTTTGAAAGAGCTATCCAATCAGTCCCACCTCCCTGCTCTTTCCCCAGAGCCCTGGAAATTTTTTTCCCTTCAATTCCCCTTTTGAAAGTTATTATTGAATCTGCTCCCACCGCCCTTTCAGGCGGTGAATTCCAGATCATCACAACTCGCTGCGTTAAAAAAAATGTTTCCTCATCTCCCCCTCTGGCTCTTTCCCCGATCGCCTTAAATCCGTGTCCTCTGGTCACCGACCCTCCTGCCCCCTGGAAACGGTTTCTCTTTATTGACTCTGTCAAAACCCTTCCTGATTTTGAACACCTCGATCAAATCTCCCCTTAACCTTCTCTGTTCCAAGGAGAACAACCCCAGTTTCTCCAGTCTCTCCACATCACTGAAGTCCCTCATCCCTGGAACCATTCTAGTAAATCTCCTCCGCACCCTCTCTAAGGCCTTGACATCCTTCCTAAAGTGCGGGGCCCAGAACTGGACCCAATACTCCAGCTGAGGCCTAACCAGTGTTTATAAAGGGTTTAGCATAACTCCCTTGCTTTTGTGTTCCGCTGAATAGCTCTTTCAAAGAGCCAGCACGGGCACGATAGGCTGAACGGCCTCCTTCCGTGCCGTACGATTCTATAAGAAATTCTGTTTCAGTCCGCACTGCTGATAGCGGGCGCGTTCGTGCGAAAGCGACTTGCCTGCTTCACGCGGTGGCCGCTGTGACAGGCAAATGACGGGGCAAAGTAGCGGAGGCAATAATTGAAACTCAGGGTAATTCTGCCTCAGCGGCACGGACGGGGTCGGAGATTCAGAAGCCTGCACTGACAACTGGACGAATCGGTCAACATTGCTGGGATTCAAGTCCTGGAACCGGCAGGTGTCTGTCGGAGGGCAAGTTAAACGGAGCCAGGCGGGCGTGCGTGCGCTCTCTCTCTCATCTTAAAACGGAGCAGAATGTCTTGCCTCAATTCTTCATTGTTTTTAATTTGGACCATCCTGAACCAGAGTGTCTCTTGACACGACTGTTTCAGCCAATGAGTTAGAGGCGGGGCAGGACTGACTGTAGGACTCACAGCACACAAAGTCTATTTACTAAGCACACACTCTGTTTAAACAGCGCATTAGAGTCTGTTCAAACAGCACACTATAAATAGACTCTGTAGACTGTCGACTATAGTGCGCTGTTTGAATAGACTCTGTAGACTGTTTACTATAGTGCGCTGTTTAAATAGACTCTGTAGACTGTTTACTATAGTGTGCTGTTTAAATAGACTCTGTAGACTGTTAACTATAGTGTGCTGTTTAAATAGACTCTGTAGACTGTTTACTATAGTGTGCTGTTTAAATAGACTCTGTAGACTGTTTACTATAGTGCGCTGTTTAAATAGACTCTGTAGACTGTTAACTATAGTGTGCTGTTTAAATAGACTCTGTAGACTGTTTACTATAGTGCGCTGTTTAAATAGACTCTGTAGACTGTTAACTATAGTGTGCTGTTTAAATAGACTCTGTAGACTGTTTACTGTAGAGTGCTGTTTAAATAGACTCTGTAGACTGTTTACTATAGTGTGCTGTTTAAATAGACTCTGTAGACTGTTAACTATAGTGCGCTGTTTAAATAGACTCTGTAGACTGTTTACTGTAGAGTGCTGTTTAAATAGACTCTGTAGACTGTTAACTATAGTGTGCTGTTTAAATAGACTCTGTAGACTGTTTACTATAGTGCGCTGTTTAAATAGACTCTGTCGACTGTTTACTGTAGAGTGCTGTTTAAATAGACTCTGTAGACTGTTAACTATAGTGTGCTGTTTAAATAGACTCTGTAGACTGTTTACTATAGTGTGCTGTTTAAATAGACTCTGTAGACTGTTTACTATAGTGCGCTGTTTAAATAGACTCTGTAGACTGTTTACTATAGTGCGCTGTTTAAATAGACTCTGTAGACTGTTTACTATAGTGCGCTGTTTAAATAGACTCTGTAGACTGTTTACTATAGTGTGCTGTTCAAATAGACTCTGTAGACTGTTTACTATAGTGTGCTGTTTAAATAGACTCTGTAGACTGTTTACTATAGTGTGCTGTTTAAATAGACTCTGTAGACTGTTTACTATAGTGTGCTGTTTAAATAGACTCTGTAGGCTGTTTACTGTAGAGTGCTGTTTAAATAGACTCTGTAGACTGTTAACTATAGTGTGCTGTTTAAATAGACTCTAGACTGTTTACTATAGTGTGCTGTTTAAATAGACTCTGTAGATTGTTTACTATAGTGCGCTGTTTAAATAGACTCTGTAGACTGTTTACTATAGTGTGCTGTTTAAATAGACTCTGTAGACTGTTTACTATAGTGTGCTGTTCAAATAGACTCTGTAGACTGTTTACTATAGTGTGCTGTTTAAATAGACTCTGTAGACTGTTTACTATAGTGCGCTGTTTAAATAGACTCTGTAGACTGTTTACTATAGTGTGCTGTTTAAATAGACTCTGTAGACTGTTTACTATAGTGCGCTGTTTAAATAGACTCTGTAGACTGTTTACTGTAGAGTGCTGTTTAAATAGACTCTGTAGACTGTTTACTATAGTGCGCTGTTTAAATAGACTCTGTAGACTGTTTACTATAGTGCGCTGTTTAAATAGACTCTGTAGACTGTTTACTGTAGAGTGCTGTTTAAATAGACTCTGTAGACTGTTTACTATAGTGCGCTGTTTAAATAGACTCTGTAGACTGTTTACTATAGTGCGCTGTTTAAATAGACTCTGTAGACTGTTTACTGTAGAGTGCTGTTTAAATAGACTCTGTAGACTGTTTACTATAGTGCGCTGTTTAAATAGACTCTGTAGACTGTTTACTATAGTGCGCTGTTTAAATAGACTCTGTAGACTGTTTACTATAGTGCGCTGTTTAAATAGACTCTGTAGACTGTTTACTATAGTGCGCTGTTTAAATAGACTCTGTAGACTGTTTACTATAGTGCGCTGTTTAAATAGACTCTGTAGACTGTTTACTGTAGAGTGCTGTTTAAATAGACTCTGTAGACTGTTTACTATAGTGCGCTGTTTAAATAGACTCTGTAGACTGTTTACTATAGTGTGCTGTTTAAATAGACTCTGTAGACTGTTTACTGTAGAGTGCTGTTTAAATAGACTCTGTAGACTGTTTACTATAGTGCGCTGTTTAAATAGACTCTGTAGACTGTTTACTGTAGAGTGCTGTTTAAATAGACTCTGTAGACTGTTAACTATAGTGTGCTGTTTAAATAGACTCTGTAGACTGTTTACTATAGTGCGCTGTTTAAATAGACTCTGTAGACTGTTTACTGTAGAGTGCTGTTTAAATAGACTCTGTAGACTGTTAACTATAGTGCGCTGTTTAAATAGACTCTGTAGACTGTTTACTATAGTGTGCTGTTTAATTAGACTCTGTAGACTGTTTACTATAGTGTGCTGTTTAATTAGACTCTGTAGACTGTTTGCTGTAGTGCGCTGTTTAAATAGACTCTGTAGACTGTTTACTGTAGAGTGCTGTTTAAATAGACTCTGTAGACTGTTTACTATAGTGCGCTGTTTAAATAGACTCTGTAGACTGTTTACTATAGTGCGCTGTTTAAATAGACTCTGTAGACTGTTTACTGTAGAGTGCTGTTTAAATAGACTCTGTAGACTGTTTACTATAGTGCGCTGTTTAAATAGACTCTGTAGACTGTTTACTATAGTGTGCTGTTTAAATAGACTCTGTAGACTGTTTACTGTAGAGTGCTGTTTAAATAGACTCTGTAGACTGTTTACTATAGTGCGCTGTTTAAATAGACTCTGTAGACTGTTTACTGTAGAGTGCTGTTTAAATAGACTCTGTAGACTGTTAACTATAGTGTGCTGTTTAAATAGACTCTGTAGACTGTTAACTATAGTGCGCTGTTTAAATAGACTCTGTAGACTGTTTGCTGTAGTGCGCTGTTTAAATAGACTCTGTAGACTGTCTACTAAACAGCACACTATAGTAAACAGTCTACAGAGTCTATTTAAACAGCACACTATAGTAAACAGTCTACAGAGTCTATTTAAACAGCGCACTATAGTAAACAGTCTACAGAGTCTATTTAAACAGCGCACTATAGTAAACAGTCTACAGAGTCTATTTAAACAGCGCACTATAGTAAACAGTCTACAGAGTCTATTTAAACAGCGCACTATAGTAAACAGTCTACAGAGTCTATTTAAACAGCGCACTATAGTAAACAGTCTACAGAGTCTATTTAAACAGCGCACTATAGTAAACAGTCTACAGAGTCTATTTAAACAGCACACTATAGTGAACAGTCTACAGTGTCTATTTAAACAGCGCACTATAGTAAACAGTCTACAGAGTCTATTTAAACAGCACACTATAGTCGACAGTCTACAGAGTCTATTTAAACAGCGCACTATAGTAAACAATCTACAGAGTCTATTTAAACAGCACACTATAGTAAACAGTCTACAGAGTCTATTTAAACAGCACACTATAGTAAACAGTCTACAGAGTCTATTTAAACAGCACACTATAGTAAACAGTCTACAGAGTCTATTTAAACAGCACACTATAGTCGACAGTCTACAGAGTCTATTTAAACAGCGCACTATAGTAAACAATCTAGAGTCTATTTAAACAGCACACTATAGTAAACAGTCTACAGAGTCTATTTGAACAGCACACTATAGTGAACAGTCTACAGAGTCTATTTAAACAGCGCACTATAGTAAACAGTCTAGAGTCTATTTAAACAGCGCACTATAGTAAACAGTCTACAGAGTCTATTTAAACAGCGCACTATAGTAAACAGTCTACAGAGTCTATTTAAACAGCACACTATAGTAAACAGTCTACAGAGTCTATTTAAACAGCGCACTATAGTAAACAGTCTACAGAGTCTATTTAAACAGCACACTATAGTGAACAGTCTACAGAGTCTATTTAAACAGCGCACTATAGTAAACAGTCTACAGAGTCTATTTAAACAGCGCACTATAGTAAACAATCTACAGAGTCTATTTAAACAGCGCACTATAGTCGACAGTCTACAGAGTCTATTTAAACAGCGCACTATCGTAAACAGTCTACAGAGTCTATTTAAACAGCGCACTACAGTAAACAGTCTACAGAGTCTATTTAAACAGCACACTATAGTAAACAGTCTACAGAGTCTATTTAAACAGCGCACTATAGTAAACAGTCTACAGAGTCTATTTAAACAGCGCACTATAGTAAACAGTCTACAGAGTCTATTTAAACAGCGCACTACAGTAAACAGTCTACAGAGTCTATTTAAACAGAGTCTCTGCAAACTACAGCAAACATAATTCTAGACCAAAGCAGTGGGATTACTTCTCCCGCCACGCAAAAGGCAGTGAGTGGCGGGTCGTTCCAGAATACAAATTATGTGCGTAAGATCAATCCCAGTCACTTGCAAGTGATTGCCAGGGGAGAATTACCCAATCATCTCCATTCTGGCCGGGAACTGCGGTGTCACTATATGCAGCCTACTTAACCCCAGTCAGAAAACCTCTTTCCAAAGTTTAGACCGGAGCCACACGGTCTCGAGGCCACGTGGATTGGGGGGTGGTCGGGACTCAACAACAGGTCACCGAGGCGAGGCGTGATCAGCTTCTCGTTACGGTTTAAGGCGCACTCGGAGCACTGTGAACAGCTCTGGTCTCCATTTCACGTAAAGGGTATCGAGGCACGGGAGGAGGTGCAAACAAGATTCACACTGACGATACCAGAACCGAGAGGTGATAACTATCAGGGAAGATCGACGAGGCTGGGGCTCGTTTCTCTCGGGGGGGGGGCTTTGAAATTACGAAGGGGTTCGATCGGGTAGAGACGTAGATGTTTTCACTTGTGGGGGAGACCAGGACTAAGGTCCAGGGCATCGGCCCGGGGTGCACGTGGCGGGCCCCGTGAACGAGCCATCCTATTAATCCCGCTCTCCCCGCTCTTGCAGAATCATACAGCACCGAGGGAGCCCAATCAGCCAGTCGTGCCTTAAATCCGAGATGGTCACTCATAAATCCCAATCGGGAATTCAGGGGAAACTTCTTTCCCCAGAGAGCGGTGAGAATGTGGAACTCGCTCCCACAAGGAGTAGTCGAGGCGAATCGTGGGGATGGATTTAAGGGGAAGCTCGATAAACACATGAGGGAGAAAGGAATAGAAGGATATGCTGATAGGGGGAGATGGAGGAGGCTCGCGTGGAGCACGGACCTGTTGGGCCGAACGGCCCGTTTCTGTGCTGCACATTCGATGTAAATCTACGTGCCTGTGCCAGCTCTTTGAGAGGGCTGTCCGACGAGTCCCACTCCCCTCGCTCTTAGAGAATCACACAGTGCAGAAGGCGGCCGTTCGGCCCATCGTGCCTGTGCCAGCTCTTTGAGAGGGCTGTCCAATTGGTCCCACTCCCCTCGCTCTTATAGAGAATCACACAGCGCAGAAGGCGGCCGTTCGGCCCATCGTGCCTGTGCCAGCTCTTTGAGAGGGTTGTCCAATTGGTCCCACTCCCCTCGCTCTTATAGAGAATCACACAGCGCAGAAGGCGGCCGTCCGGCCCACCGACAGACACGTGACGGGCGTCTACGGTGCTCCCGACAAAGGCCTTTCCCAACCTGCCGCGTCAAGGACAGGCCGCCTTCACCTCTCTCTCGCCGCAGAGAGTCCGCGCGGGTTCAGGCGCGTTACCTGGCGGGTGGTAGCGATCTCCGAGGCACCCATCCCACGCGCTGTCACTGTCCTCGTCTGAATCGGAATACGCCTGGACTAACTGCAGGCCTGTCGCCCCGCCACCGTGCACCAGCCTCACCTGACCCCTGCGGGGGGGGGAAAGAGAGCACAGCGAGAAAAAAACAAAAAGGAAGATGGGTTGGAGGGGAACGACTGCCTCGTTCGACGCTCGTCGGGCGCGCCCCGATCTTACCGCACAGGGCCGGCCGCACGCGTACTCGCGACCTGGACAGCTGCCTGGAGATATCGCCGCTTCCTCGGGACAGGAGGAGGCCATTCAGCCCCTCGTGCCTGCTCCGCCATTCGATAAGATCATGGCTGATCTGTGATCTAGCTCCATATACCTGCCTTTGGCCCGTATCCCTTTGGTTGCCAAAAAGCTATCTATCTCAGATTTAAATTTAGCAATTGAGCTAGTATCAATTGCCGTTTGCGGAAGAGAGTTCCAAACTTCTACCACCCTTTGTGTGTAGAAGTGTTTTCTAATCTCGCTCCTGAAAGGTCTGGCTCTAATTTTTAGACTGTGCCCCCTACTCCTAGAATCCCCAACCAGCGGAAATAGTTTCTCTCTCTCCACCCTATCCGTTCCCCTTAATATCTTATAAACTGCCATCAGATCGCCCCTTAACCTTCGAAACTCCAGAGAACACAACCCCAATTGGTGTAATCTCTCCTCGTAACTTAACCCTTCCTCGAGGAGGTTACTGCCTGAAAAAATAATCACACCGAGGTATCCATTTTGACTTTATGACTTAACGGAAGGATCTCGAGCTCGTGACTCAAGTCGGCCGATGCACGGCTTTATAACGACGGGAGTGTTACACCGTGCACAGCGGATTCTTCAGTCGCTCAAGTGCCTAAAGTGGCCTGTCCCCTTAAGGCCGCAAGGTCCAACGGTCGTAACTGAACAGAACCCGAGGTTACAGCCGAAATTCCGCCTGGCATCGATGGCTGAACGGCCTCCCGCTGGCAGTTTGATTCCAGAAGAGCAGGAGGGTGGGACTAATTCGATAGCTCTCAAGACCGGCCTCTTGCGCGTCCCCCCCTCCCCCCGATTTTAATCGCTCCACCATTTGGCGGCCGTGCCTTCAGCTGCCCGGGGCCCTGAGCTCTGGAATTCCCTCTCTGAACCTCTCCGCCTCTGTCTCTCTCCTCCTTAAAACCTCCTCTTTGACCGAGCTTTTGGTCACCTGTCCTAATATCTCCTCATGTGACTCGGTGCAATGTTGATTTCGTTACGCTCCTGTGGGGTGCCCTGGGGACGTGTTACTACGGTAAAGGCGATGGGTCGGAAGGGAACGGTGAATGACGACCTTTCCTTTCTGTAGACTTGTAACGTAAGGCCAGTGAGGGTTTTTTTTTTACATGGACCAGCGGAGCATTGCTCGTGGGTCGTTCCAGGGCCCGGTGTTTGGCTGCCAACGTGGCCTGTGCCTTTAAGAACACTGCCCGAAACAGCCACGGTCTGGTCCTCGAACTGCAGCTATCGATCGGAGGGCAGGTGGAACCTGCACCGTCCAGGTCATAACCCTGAAATACCCTCGCCTAAAACCCATCGATCTCAGTTTGGAAATTATCGATCGATCCCCCCCAGCATCAACATTTGGGGGGGGGGGCGGGGGGAAAGAGAGAGTTGCAGATCCCCACTCCGCTTTGTGTGAAGTGCTTCCTGACATCACCCCTGAACGGCCCGGCTCGAATTTACCCCCTTCCTTGTTCTGGACTCCCCCCACCAGAGGAAATAGGTTTCTCTCTATCGACCCGATCGAATCCTTAATCATCTTAAACCCCTCGATTAGATCACCGATTAATCTTCTACACTCGAGGGAATACAAGCCGAGTCTGTGCAACCTGTCCCTCGTAATTTAACCCTTTGGGGGGGGGGGGGGGCAGGGGGACTGTCGGCGGGGGGGGGGGAGAGGGGGGACTGTCGGCGGGGGGGAGGGGGGGGACTGTCGGCGGGGGGGAAGGGGGGGACTGTCGGCGGGGGGGGGGGGGAGGGGACTGTCGGCGGGGGGGGGGGGGGGGGAGGGGGACTGTCGGCGGGGGGGGGGGGGGAGGGGGGGACTGTCGGCGGGGGGGAGGGGGGGGGACTGTCGGCGGGGGGGAGGGGGGGGACTGTCGGCGGGGGGGAGGGGGGGGACTGTCGGCGGGGGGGAGGGGGGGGACTGTCGGCGGGGGGGAGGGGGGGGACTGTCGGGGGGGGGGGGGGGGGTGGAGGGGGTTGTCGGGGGGGGGGGAGGGTGGTGGGGGGGGGGGGAGGGGGACTGTCGGCGGGGGGGGGGGGGGGGGAGGGGGACTGGTCGGCGGGGGGGGGGGGGGGGGGAGGGGGACTGTCGGGGGGGGGGGGGGTGGGAGGAGGGTGGACTGTCGGCTGGGGGGGGAGGGGGACTGTCGGCGGGGGGGAGGGGGAGGGGGACTGTCGGCGGGGGGGGGGGGAGGGGGACTGTCGGCGGGGGGGGGGGGGGGGACGGGGGACTGTCCGGGGCGGGGGGGGGGGAGGGGGGCTGTCGGCGGGGGGGGGGGGGGGGGGGGGGACTGTGGCGGGGGCGCAGGCGGGGAAGGAGGGGGGGAAGGCGCGGTCAATCGGACCGACCCTCGAGGCCCTGTCCCCCCCCCCGGGGGTGCCCCCCGCCCTCACCTGCGGAGGAGGTAGGCCAGCACCTCGGCCAGGTTCACGTCCTCCTCCTGATCCTGATCCTCCCTCCTGCCGCCGCCGCTCCCCGCGCTGGCGGACCCGCCCGGCCGCCGCCGCCGCGCCGCCTCCTCCTCACCGCCGCCTCGCCTGCTCCCTCTCCCCCGGCCGCCGTCTCCCGGTTCCCCCTCACCCGGGGACCGAGCGCCGCCGCCGCCGCCGAGCCCGAGCTCGAGCTGCGCGAGCCCCATCGGTTACTATGGAGATCCCGGGGACCGGGCCGGCGCTCCTTGTTGTTGTTGTTGAGTTTGTTGTTGTGAACGGGGAGGGGCTTAAAGAGGGGGGGAGGGGCCAACTTGTTGCGTGCGTTGCGCGCGCGACACACCAGAGGGGGAGGGGACACCCACAACCAATCGCCGCGAGTCTCTCTCTCCGAATCCCACACGCATCCAATCGCGGCGGGTGTCTCTCTCGCTCTCTCCTGAATCCCACCAACAAGTGTGCTCGAAGCGTCAGCAACCAATCGCTGCGTTTGTCTCTCTGCCGACGCCACACGCGACCAATCGCTGCGTTTGTCTCTCTGCCGACGCCACACGCGGACCAATCGCTGCGTTTGTCTCTCTGCCGACGCCACACGCGACCAATCGCTGCGTTTGTCTCTCTGCCGACGCCGCACGCGACCAATCGCCGCGCGCGTCTTTCTCTCTCCCCTAACCCCCGCAACGCAACCAATCGCCGCGCTCGTCTCTCTCCCCTAACCCCCACAACGCAACCAATCGCCGCGAGCGTCTCA